>NW_006293700.1:6126140-6127302 GCF_000327345.1 Myotis davidii
ATGTAGTTGATGAGTTGCTCAGGACTCAGTGTAGACAAGCTTGTGAGGTAGACACTCTGAGAGAGTTCAGTCTTTGGGGGAACTTCCCCCCTATTTTGTGAATTTTCCTCTGAGAGCCCTACCAAGTTCACACTGTAACAATTAAAAAAAAAACAACCCTTGTGCTCTCAGGTGGGGAAGAAGAAGTGACCTTACTGAATTCCATCCAGTGCATCATGTTCTCCTTAACAAGGCCTGTGCTTAGGACACACTGAGACTGAGTCAATCATAGGACTGCAGAGTGTTTTCTCTTTCCCCACATCACTAAGGCTCCTGTATAATAACAGGTGATTACAGGTAAAACAAAGGCAAGCTTCAGACTCTAAGGAGTCTCTAGAAAATTCCCCAAACAACAAGGAAGTAAGACATAAGAAGAATGGAGGAAATGTTGGGCTATGACACCACAGCTACAGAAAATTGTGAACATAACCTAACTCCTAGCCAGATCAATATAAAAGCTCACACTAAAGGCCTACCTACCTCTGTTCCTTCTTACACAATACATCATGTCCAGCTTTCAACAAAATTACAATGCATGCCAAAAAAACAAAAGTAAAAATTTGAAAAAACAACAACACAAGTATTCTGAGTCAGAAACAGACTCAGATAAGGCAGACATTTTGGTAATATCAGATGGAATTTAAATATCTATAATCAATATGTTATAGTCTCCAATAGAAAAAATGGACACATTTAAGGACAGATGGACAAAAGAGAAATTAAAACTTTAAGAATTAAAATGAAGTACTATACATTAAAAAAAACTGTAACAGAAATTAAAAATGCTTTTGAAGGGCTCCTCAGAAGACTAGACAGAGATGAAGAAAGAGTAATTGAGTCTGAAGATATGTCAACAGAAACTTCCAAAACTGGAAAGCAAAGAAAAAATAATTTAAAACAAAACAACAAGAAAGCCCACTGCATGGGAGAACGTATTTGCCAATGTTATCACCAATAAGGGTTCAATCTCCAACATTTACAGAGAACTCACAACTTAACAAAAGGAAGATAAACAACCCAATCAAAAAATAGGCAATGGACCTAATTAGATACTTTTTGAAGAAGACAGAAGGTAGGCCAAGAGACATATGAAAACATACTCAAAGTCACTAATCATCCGAGC
>NW_006293700.1:6127847-6133561 GCF_000327345.1 Myotis davidii
CAGATCCAGGGAGAGAGATGCATCAATCAAACCATCAAACCTCAGAGGGAAGGTAGAGGAGGGTGAGGGTAAGAGGGAGAGATCAACCAAAGGACTTGTATGCATGTATATATGCTTAACCAATAGACACAGACACCAGGGGGGTGAGGGCATGGGTGGGGGACATAAGGGGGTAATGGAGGGATAAGGACACATATGTAATACCTTAATCAATAACAAAATTTTAAAAAAAATAAAGTTCCATGTACACTAAAAAATAAAATAAAAAAATAAAAGATGGAACAAACTAATGCACTTAAAATTAGTAATAAATATAAGATTTATTTGTGATGCTCACATTGTTGTACAATAAATTTAAAAAAAAACCCTCCAAATTTCCCTTTCTAGGAAACTTACCGATAAAAGGAAGATGGTCAAAGGACATTCTCATGCATAACTTGGGATAGATCTCAGGACAAAAGGTTATGACTCTATATGAAAAACTCCTGCTAGTTTTGTTACAGCTATAAGTTACTTAAAATGTTTGCTTTGTTTCTGAATTGACTATTCCTTTTAATAATCGTTTTACATTTTGTCATGCTTACTAGTAATTACCATGCAAATTTAAGAATATAAATATACAGATCCCATTTATTAAATCAAAATCTATTAGTTCTTATTATATATGATATTGTTCTGTTTACAAATAAGTATTGTATATCTATTTCTGCTTCCTCTTCATAAGATTTTTCCAAATTCTGTGCATATTATCCAGGTAATTATACAGATTATAATAAACTAAGATTAATTTATCTTTTTTACCTAATTTAAAACTTTAGGAAATGTCAGTCTTATATAGATTTTATAATAATTCCTTATTTGTTTTTGGGTATAAATGTTTCACTGTAATTACTCAAAATGACTATAATTCTAAAAATAGCCTTAATATTTTAAATTTTACATATATATATGTATATATATATACACACACACACACACACATTTTAGAGAGAGTTATTTTTATCGACTACTCTTTTGCAAGTTTTTCTGAATAAGATTAAGTGGGTGAAGTTAATTATACAATATCTTTGAAAAATAATTTCTTACATGTTATGCCAGTTTGCAGAAATTGCCTCAAAAATGCTCTGTTGTGTGGAATATTTTAACGAGGGGGAGGCACTATGGTTTAGGATTTGAAGGAATTACTTATACGTATTTATTTTTAGAATTTTTAATTCTAAGATGTAATATCTACCTATATGAAAAATAATTACAAAAAATATTAGGCCAATAAATTATCCCAAATCTTTTTTACGTTAGCAATAGAATACAGGGGAAAACTTCCAGACAGGCTGACCAAAATAAATGTAAACAACTTCTCCATAAAATAAATAAGAAAACTGACAAAAAAAGTATTTCAAAAGCCACTCAGGAAATTAGCCATAGACATTTACAATTTGAAGAGCAATTATCCATTATGACACCTGAAGAGCAAGGGTTTGACCTACTCCAATCTCCCTCTGCCAAGCTGTGCAGCAGCCTTAGAAATTAGGGGCCTTTCAATTGCAGTGTGTGCGACAAAGTGCAGTCCTACAGCCAGTGGAGAGGGTACGTGAGATCTGAAGCTCCTCACAAAACCCAAGAGAACTTTGACCTGCCTTCCAGGTCCCTGGAAAAGTTCCGTTCATCCATTATTTGACCTGGCCAAGAGCTTGCTTCACAGGAAAGCTCTATCCCAAGATTTGTCCCAATGAAACAGTGGCAATTGCTTAACATCATGGCTGCCTGAGGCAATAGGTTAAATATGAGCCTACTAAAAGACTTAAAAGGTATATCTAGGGAAAAAGATATATAGTGGTAGCTTTAAAAGCTCTGACATATCACTGGGGAACTAGAGAAACACACATAGAGGCATGGTTATGGTACAACCCATGAAAGAAGTGAGAATGTTCAGATCTCTCATCTCTGGCTGACCGTAAGATCTGGGCAAGCAGAAAGGGAAAGCTAAGGCAGAGTTGTAAACTTCTTGTTGCAGGAATTCCAAAATATGTACATGGAGCCCTTCATCAAAGGTCATGGAATTTATTGATTCAAAATGTAAGGAATATCTGACCAGTCATTAGCTGACCATCAAACTAACTGAGCAGAGACTTCTTTAGCCACAAAAGAAATATAACTTAATTGAATAAGTCCAGGAGGTCACTAAAAAAAGATAAATACTACTATCAATAAATCCTGTGAAGGGGGAAGATATGATTTCTGGAGTCCCATATTACAGTTTCTAAAATGTTTAGTTTTTACAAAAAATAAAAATAAAATATGAGATAGAAAAAGACACAGAAATGCACAATCTACAGACTGTAGGGGCGGGCAGCAATCCCTTACAGGGCATAGATGTTGGACTTACTGGACAAAGAATTTACATCAGCTATTAAAAAGATGTTCAAAGAACTAAAGGAAGCTATGTCTAAATAATTAAAGGAAAACCCGATAACCGTGTTACCAAATCATGAAAATCAATACAAAGATACAAATTTTAAAAGAAACCCAAGTAGAAATTCTGAAGTTGAAAAGAACAGTAACTGAAATAAAAATTTTATGACAGGGCTTTAATATCTCATTTGACCTAACGGTAAGCAAGGAGGCCAGAAGGCAGTGAAATAATATGTTAAAGTGCCAAAAGAATGTTTGTCCATATTAAATACTATATGGAGCAAAATTATTCTTAAAAATTGAATGGGAAATGAATACAGTCCAAGATAAAAACTGAGAGAATTTGTTGCTAGCATAACTATCTTACAGGAAATACGACAGAGAGTCCTTCATGCAGAAATGAAAAGATAGCAGCTACTAACTTAAATTATTAAGAAAAAATAAAGCACACTGGGGAAGATTGTTAAATATAAAGGAGTAGGAATATATTTTTTCCACAACTGCTTTTTCTAACTCATTTCTTAACTGATTTAAGAAATTACTACATAAAGCACTAATTATAAAAATGTACTGATGGATTTAAAATGTACTAGCGTGTAATCTGTATGGCAATCATTAAAATGAAGTGGGTAGGCCTGTGTTGCTATGATTCAATTCACTAATCTCATCGAAACTGTAGGATGAAAAATAAATAAAAAAATAAAAGTTTCCACACCCATTTTAATCACTCTATTAATGCTCATGAGATTCTAGTCTAATTCTATTCATTTTAATTTCTCATTAAATCAAATAGCGTTCTAGCTGTACCATAATTGAACATATTCTTAATGAGAAAGTAGTAATCACTGAATTCACCATTTACATATTGAATATGAATTGCATATTATCATTCATTGTGTCTACTAAACCAGGCTACAATTACTGGATAGATTATTATTGAGAAATTTTGTGTTTGGTTTCAAACAAATCAGTAAAAGAATATAACACCCTGTTAAAATTTTGGGGTAGCACATGGTAAAAAATCCTACTCATTAAAAAAAATATATATTATTCCTTGAGTATGATACATGGGTACAGCTTTAGAAGATTTAGACTCAATAACAGATGCTTCACAATTAAAATATGCTCCTAGTGTCAAAAGGTTTACAATTTAATGATGTGAAATAGAAAGAATATTTAAAATGCTATAAATAAATGGATGTTCTTTTATTTATAGCATTAAATATTAAGAGCTTAAAAATTAAACAGTTCTGCAAGGAGGATTTTGAAAGAGCTGAAAGCAAAATTTCAAGTGATTTAGGATTCTGTAACTGCTTTTTGACGTTTTAGTATTTTGGTAATCAATTTGTCACCTTTGAAATGGGAAGAATAGATGAACACTTCTACTTGCCTCTTTATAGGGAAGTAATTTTTCAGGCTTATTAAGGTAGCATCTGTAAGGATTCTAAATCTAATTTACCAGCTTAAAAGAAAATTCATTGTAAAGTAAAATCTTATTGTACATACATTTCTGTGACAAATATATTATTTCAGGTATTTGCTATTTTAAAAAATGGATCCCAAATGTTGAGCGCAAGGATCAGCTTCAAGGCCTGAGGTTTCTCCGCTACCAGAGGCCCTGCCAGACTCACTGTAGCAACTTGACCAGGTCTGTAGCTGCTTTGGGTTTCATTATTTTTTTTTTTCATTTCCAAATTAGTAGTATGCTTTTTTTCACTAGGTAGGTGAGAATCAAAATGAGATAACCACTATAATAAGGTTTTAAAAACTCTAAATGAGGTTTATACAAAATTAGGTTTACAGTTGTGAGTACATGAGGTTTTTTTTTGTATTAGTATTTATTCATTATTGTACTATTTTCCTAACAGCTATAAACATACATTTGGCCCTCTCTCTATATATTTTTATAAATATTACAAATAAAATTGTGATTATAAAAATATTATCAGTGAAAAACTGAAATGTCTTATAGACTAAGTCTGACCCATAGATAATAAAAGATAATTAGACTACATTTCATCTTAAAATAGCTTTAACATAATTACAATTTATATATCATAAATATTGAGTTTCCCTCCTTGATTTTTCCTCTCTTCTTAATGCTTCCTACTTGAATAAAATTATAATAGGCATAGATGGTTTTAATTGTTCTCAAATGTTTCAAAAAAACTGTAGTTTGAGAGGAAATAACCAGGCATAATTACATAAAATGTGGATGGAAACTTGTTGCTTAGAGAGCATGGGTCAAGCATCTCAGAACCTAAGGAAAAGAAACCTAATGCCAAACAAATCAGTCCTCTTTCGCCCATCTTTCTCCTGTTCTCACAAATCTCTGTGCCTCATGTCCTTATTGAAAATTCAGAAGGAATAAGTCCTTACATGTTTACTGGAACAAACATGGCTGATTTGATTAATGTAAACAGAAACACTAGATGTTACATAGTAGCCTTTGGTTGCATATTGTAAAAAACACATATGTTTTAGTCATTGAAGATAAACATTTCAAATGAATCAAAATGCAACAATACTTAATAAAGATCATCATGTACATTTAGAATGAGAAATTTATGTTACCTACATAATAACCCAATCTAAAAATGACTGAAGACTGTTTTCAAGTATGGGAAGAGATATCTTTGACCTCCCAAACCTGCTATATAAACAAGAATTTAAACAAGAATCTTTTTTTTTTTAATCCTCACCCGAGGATATTTTTTCATTGAGTTTTAGAGAGAGAGGAAGAGAGAGGGAAAGACAGAGAAATATGGATGTGAAAGAAACACATTGATTGGTTGCCTCCTGCACTCACCCCAACCAGGGCCCAGGCTGGGGAGGAGCCTACATACAAGGTATGCCCTCTTGATCAGATTCGAACCTGGGACCCTTCTGTCTACAGGCCAATGCTCTATCCACTGAGGCAAACCAGCTAAGGTTAAACAAGAATCTTTTTATTTGGCGACCAAAATAGATTTCTACAATGTTAGTTCTTAATTAAATGACCTGCAGAACAGATATGTACTGTCACCAGGTTGTCAGGGTTTGGTTTAAAGAGGAGATGGTATTTCGTTAAATGATTAATGTCGCCATCATGTTGTACCTAACGCTGAAGCTCTTACACTAATCACCCCCTTTAAGCTGACATGCCTACAGACTGCGTTGAAAGTGTGTGCAAGGAAAAAGACATTTGCTTCTCCTGATGAGCTTTGCAGCTCTTCACAAATTGCCTCTGCTTTCCTTCCTTTCCTACAGGCAATATTACTTGAAATTTTACTCTAAGAAGTCCTGGCACATAAAATACAAGG
>NW_006293700.1:6134113-6140086 GCF_000327345.1 Myotis davidii
CATCTGTGGACAGTGGAGGATTTACAGGCTCATAGACCACCATCTCCCACTGTTGTCTGACTCACAAGGTATGCCAGATTGCTTATAGCTTGGCAACCAATACAATATTCAATGTAGGCCTATACCAATATACAGGGTGTCCTCCAAAAACATATACACACTTTGAATAATTTTTAATTCTGAATAATTATAAATCTAATAGAAAGAAACATCAGAATTAATAATTACCCAAAATGTATATACATTTTTGGGACACCCTATATTTATTTAATAACACAAGAAGTTAATGACTTCACAGTACTTCTTAGGACTGGGCTAAGTAAAAATGTATATAACTTCAAAAATAAATGATAGTACAGTTGATCAACAACTTATGAAGTTTTGAAGGTAGTACAGAAATTTCTAATATTAAGAATTACTTTAATCCACTCTACTGTACAGTAGTGAAAAGTTTAGTGACAAATTTGCTTTTAAGTTATTGTTTCTCTTTTTTCTAGTTGTGTAGTGAGAGAAATACTATTCAAAGTCGCAAAGCCAATATTCATCCCATTTTTTCTCACAAAAACTTCATCTCCTGTTTGCACATGCTTCACATTACAATGTATTCCTTTAAGAAAACTTAATCTGAATTTATAACCTCTCAGCCATGGGATCCCCTACATATTCATCAAATAAAAGTTCAACTTGTTTATCCAGTGTTTCACTTATCTGAACAGAATTAATAATTCATCATCTCTCTTCTCATCAGTCTCAGAAAACATTGCCCTTTTATCACTCCCTGCACTGTGTTAGAGTTACACATTCTCAGGTCACTCCTGAAAACCATGTACTCCTCATTAAAAAGCTTTTCAAAGCCAAAATGACATTTCTAATATTTGAATCTTTAGTCCTAGTACAGTGCCTGACACATGGCAAGTTTCTTATCAGAAAGAGGGAGTAGGAGATTCCAGTTCAGTCTCAGTGTCCCCGACACTCAGGCTTGTCTCCCGGATGGGGTGGAATTGATCTTTAATGCAAAAATCATAAACAAAAGAAGGAAGATACAGGAGAGGAATTCCTGAGTGATTCATGCCCAGGCCAAGCATTAGAAGAGAGTTTGGAAGATGGGGAAATATGAAGCAATGGAAAGAAAAGTGGGGAAGGCAGACCAGAAAAAGAGGCTCGGAGGAGGAGAGAGCAAAGAGACCTGAGTTTGGAATATGGCCCCAAATGTGTTCTGTTGGAAATCGGCCTCTTGACATTGTATCACTGATGGAGTTGTTAAGAGCTCCACCAATCTGACACTATAGATGTGTCCTGAAGTGAATTTGTCTGGCATACTCAATTTCACTAATGTGTGCACAATAGAGGACGCAATCTTGCTTAATGATTTATGGCCTGGACAGAGGTTGTGAGCACCAGTACACACTCTTCATTATACGCTAAAGATCACGTATTTTACCTCCATGATAAGATGTGGGAAAAAGACAACCAAACATATATTATTTCCAGACAGACTTCTTATGGGTCTGCTCCTGATGGAGCGGGTGAACAAGTGGGATCACACAGCGGGCTGTCTGAACCAGGAATTGCGAGCTACAGTTCTCATATTTAGTAAAAGTCAGTCTCTGCTTGATGTGGCCTCAGCATTATGTAAATAAAATAATCCTGGAATGTTCTTAATGTTCCAAAGCTTTTGTTTTCTCTTATTCAACTTCTGTAGCCCATTGCAGCCAAGATAACAGTAACAGGAAAACAAGGTGGCACTGTACACGAGAATCCTCCTAATTAGTTTTTTTAATGCCAGTAAGAAAAATGATGTTCCAATAGTGGTATTATTGTGTGGGGGTTGGAGTGGACAAGGCTCTATTGTACAGAACCAACTCTGTGAACTGAGCTCATGGGCAGTCTTTTCCTTTCTCCTAGGATCTTGATGTTAGCATGTTGTCTTTTGCTAAGTGTGACTTACGGGACATGCCAATGAAATAACTTAGGAAACCAGCAGAGAATCCAACGCTGACTTTGCCTTAATGCTCAGGGTAAAGTTGAACATGGATATTTAAGCATAGTCTGAAGCTTGATGGTGGTGGAACCCAGTTAGCTCAAATTATAAAGAACACGCTTGACTTATTTGTGCATTTTTTTCTAAATCACACCATTTAGATACAAGAACTTGCTTATAACGTTATGCTCCTTGGAGAAAATCTCTGGCCACTTTTAGGATTTTTCTACTTACATGTCAATCTCTTTGGCTCTCTTAATCTTTAAACATTGGCTACACAGACTTATTTTGTACCCATAATGGACATTTCCCAAAGCCCTTAATCCCTTGCATTTATCTGCATAACATCTTCCAGTTCTCAACATGCTTTCAAGAAATGCACTGTTTCGTGTTGTCCTCACAATAATCTGCCTTATAAACAGAGGATTTGTGGTAATCCCCATTCTGTTAGTGAGAAAACTGAGGTTCCATGAGGTCAATTAGCTGGCTATTGTCAAAGGTAGGTTTTGAACCAAAACAATTTTACTGCATGTCCATTGCTCATACCCTTTGTCTTCTATGCACAATAAGTTAATAATGTAATATAGAATGGCCAATTAAGATGATCAGGTGTTAGTGATGATCCATAAAACAAAATCAATTTATTTGGGACCCTCTCTGGTTCAAGAAGTGAGCAAACTTCCTCATATCGGACAAGGTTCCAGGGGTTTTTACCAGGATAATATTTTACTTTTAGATAGTGCTGGCATCCTAAGTTACAACATGATATGATGGGTGACAAAAACTCAGGTAATATGGCAGACTTCGACTCACAATTTCTCACTGATAGCTCTGTTTGAAACCTTAGCTACTGCAAGCGTCTCACTTCAATGCTATGTACTTGGCATAGTGAGAATTACAGGTTCAATATTGTCCCTCAAAAGAGGGACCTTATTTGGAACTAAAGTATTTATGAATGCAATTAGTTAACATCTGAAAATGAAAGCATATTGGACTTAGGGCTATATTTCATAATGATAAGTTTCTGTTCCTATGGAGAGCTATGAGTAGATCTTTCTTAGATCTTACCAGTAAGTATAAGAAGCTAATGGGGTTAGTATAAGTAAATCCCACAAAAGTGTAACGCTTCTATTGATTGAAGCCTCCATGAGTTTCTCATGGTCATGCTAATCCACTCCACCAATTTGTCAATTTGACAAAATTTAAGTGTTCTTATCAGTTATGACTCCCATGGCTTCTGCTTCTGGTATGAAGAGCTTAGCGGTGACTCCCACTATTTACAGTTCTCTCTAGATTTGCGTGTAGTGATGATTTAATGTGAACATTTAGGCAATTTGTATTGGTAGTATCTACTCTGTACATGCTTTTACAGCACAAGTATCAGTTCTTCTCCTTTTGTTTTTTTGACTAAAAGAAGGAATATTTTTGTATTTTAAGTCACATTCCTTTTTCTGTCCCAAGTCTCTTGTCTGTGGGAAGACAAAACAGAATGATGTGCATTAAATAGTATAGAGCAGCTGTGTTAGAGAAAGAATTTTTTCATTTATTTTATGTGTACATACCTAAAGAGTTATGCAACAAGTATATTTTATAAATCTAATGAGTGGATGTTATGAATAAACAAACAAATAGTTAAAAAAAGAATTTGCAGGTAAAGGAATTACATAAACTATACAGACAAGAAATTCCAGCTCTAAGATTTCTTGGGGGTAACAGTATATCATCACTTACTTTTAGTTTGACATCATTTTCTACTTAATATCTTATAAAAAAATTTTATTGACTTCAGAGAGGAAGGGAGAGAGAATCATTGATCAGCTGTGTCCTTCATGCCCCCTACTAGGGATTGAGCCCAAACCCTGGCATGTGCCTGACTGGGAATTGAAACTTGACCTCCTGGTTCATAAGTAGATGCTCAACCACTAAGTAACACCGGCCTGGCTCTAGTTAATTCTTATACCTGAGCTTATCTGCCATTCACAATAGTGCAATACTGAATTTATTGATGCTGATCATGCTACCACTAAGGAAAAGAAAGTTGGAGTAGATATACAAAACAGCTAGCAAAGAAAATTATCAGGAATAAAGTAAGTGCTTTAACAAAACAATAAAGGGGTCAATCCCCCTAGAAGACAATTCTAAATGTATGTACACCTAGTAATTGAGTGTCAAAACATGATGCAAACACTGAAAGAAGAGACAAATCCACTCTATATAGTAGGTTGAAACTTCAACACCCTCTTTTGGTAATAATGGATCAAGTAATCAGACTATCAGTAAGTATACAGTTGAACTAATGGTGCTATTGATTTGATATAATTGAGCTTTATAAAATACTCTATCTGACAATAGTAGAATACATATTCTATGGGTAAGAAAGCTCACATTGTATAATCATCAAGATAGAGCACATCTTGGATATAAAAGATATCTGAAAAAATTTTGAAGTATACAGGGCATATAAAGTATGTTCTTCAACCACAATGTAATTAAACTACAAATCAGTAAAGCAAAGATAGCTGGAAAACCTATAAATATTTAGAAATCTAACACACTTCGAAGGAACACATAGATCATAAGAAAAGTTTCAAGAAAAGTTAGAAATTATTTTGAATAAAAATAAAATATTAAAATTTGTGGAATGCTGCAAACCCAGTGATTAGTGGGAAATGTATAGCATTAAATGCATGTTATAAAATATAATGATATAATATCAAGACTTATGCTATCATTTTAGGAAATTAGAAAAAAAAGAATAAATAAATATAAGACAAATGGAAGTAAATAAATAAATACCTAGAGCAGAAAAACAATAAGAAAAACAACGAAAGCTGTTTCTTTAAAAAGAGTATCAGAAATGAAAGAGGGGCATAACTATTGATCCTATGGACATCAAAAAAATAATAAAATATTAAGATATTATGTTCAATGGATTACAATTTTAGTTACAGACTTTAAATGTCTACTTCAGGTGTTCATTCAAACTAATTCAGGCATTGACAGGGGTAGTGGAATGTTTCAGCATTAGTCAGTTCAAAATAGGTGGTAAAGAACCTCCTGGGGGGGAAAAAAAACCCACATCCAAAAATAAGCTAGAATCATGATTTAAGTCAACAATGAAGTTACAATTGTAAGAAAGAAAGAAAAATAGTGTCCTGAGTTTAGATCCTGTTAAATACATCTGTCCTTAACATAAGTATTTATTCTAGGGATTAAAAGAGGGAGAGAGGGGCTTCGAAAAGATGGCGGCTGGCAGGATGGAGGTGAGGGATAGGAAGTGAGTGAGTGAGGGGATGAAAGGAGAGTGTGTGGATGTGCGTGGTGTGTGTGAGTGAGTGAGAGACAGTTAAATCCGACAGGAGCAGCAGAGGCTGGCAGACCACAGCTGAGACTTGGGCATGGAGCTCACACCATCTTGAAGGGGAGAGCGGCCTATTCTAGGAACTCAGCACCACCACCCAGACAGGCCTTGGACACTGCCCTCGACCCAGCAGCCACTCCAGCCAAAATCCTGCTGCCCACCCACAGACTCACAGACCTTGGACCTCCACCTCCAAAGGAGCACCGTGCCCGCAGCAGTAAGTGCAGCTTCCCCCTCCCCAGCGGCAGAACTCCCGAGGCCACATTCATGCATTTCCAACATTCCTGCCTTTCTTTTTTTTTCTTTTTTTTATTATTATTAAGGTATTACAAATGTGTCCTCATTCCCCCCATTAACCCCCAACCTCCCCCCACACACATAGTCATGCTCCCATCCCCCTGTTGTCCATATCCATTGGTTTGGCTTATATACATGTATACAAGTCCTTCGGTTGATCTCTTCCCCTTACCCTCGCCCTCCCCTACTTCCCTTCTGGGGATTGATAACCTGATCGCTGTTTCTCAGTCTTTGGGTCTGTCCCTTTTCCTCAGTCTAAGTTGTTCTCTATAATTAACAAATGAGTGAGATCATGTGATATTTATCTTTCTCTGACTGGCTTATTTCACTTAGC
>NW_006293700.1:6141427-6145281 GCF_000327345.1 Myotis davidii
GAGGAAGTAAAGCTGTCCTTATTTGCAGATGACATGATACTGTACATACAGAACCCTAAAGACTCCATCAAAAAATTATTAGACTTAATAAATGAATTCGGCAATGTAGCAGGATACAAAATTAATGCTAAGAAATCCATGGCATTTCTTTACACCAATAGTGAACTTACAGAAGGTGAATCTACAGAAGCAATCCCATTTACCATTGCACCAAAAAAATTAAAATACCTAGGAATAAACTTAACTAAGGAGGTAAAAGACTTATATGCCGAAAACTACAGGACACTGAAAAAAGAGATAGAGGAAGACATAAACAGATGGAAGAATATACCGTGTTCATGGATTGGTAGAATCAACATCATCAAAATATCCATACTACCCAAAGCAATTTATAGATTCAATGCAATCCCCATTAAATTACCAATGGCAAATTTCACAAATCTAGAACGAACGTTCCAAAAATTCATCTGGAATAAAAAAAGACCCCGAATAGCTGCAGCAATCCTGAGAAAGAACATTCCTGCCTTTCCAACATTCACGCATTTCCAGCGCACATACTTACAGGGCACACCACTCCATAGGCAGCTCTTGGATGCCGCTGTGAACCCCTGCTGGGTGTTATTTTAAACAGACAAGGGCGCGCTGCCCCGCAGTAGACATTCTGAATTCCCTCTTCCTGAATAACTGCCCACAGACAACTCAGCTCCATACCTTTAGTACCAGACCCCTCAGAATGCATCAGAGCTCTGCACCGCCAAACTCACCGCCACAGTCTCGCATTTCCAACAAGCAGGCACCCAGAGCCCATCTATCCATCGAGTGCTTGTGGGAGCTCTTATGAGCCCCTGCTCGGTGCAATCTTGGACAAACAGGGACACATTCCCCCTAGCAGTAGAAATTCTGAATTCACTCATCCTGGATACCTGCCCACAGATGCCTCACTTACATGGCTTCAGTGCCAGGGTCCTTCAGAGTGCTTCAATATGCCATGCTGTCAAACGCACCGCTGGTGCCCCTGTGAGCCGCCCCTGGGAGCGCACACTACAGGTGCAGCAGCAAAAAACTGAGTCTGCCCACCCCACAGCTGCAGAACTCTGGACACTACAGTTGCACACTTTTCCAGTGCCACTATGAGTCCCTGATGGGCACGCATGACTTCAAGGGAGCTATGCTAGATTACCAAGCCCAGGAGACCTGAGAGATCACACCAATAGCACCATCCCAAAAGAACCTGGGTAGCAAAGCCATCGGATCTATAATTAAAACATTACAACAAAACCTGAGAAGACAAAAAAGCAATCCCCAAAGGAAAGAAAAAGAAGAATCACCAGAAAGGGAGTTAAATGAAACTGAAGCTAGCAACATATCATAGAAAGAATTCAGAGTAATGGTTATAAGGTTGCTCAAACGACAGGATGACAAATACAACTCAATGAGAATTATAAGGCACTGAATGAGAATGTCATTAACATGAAAAGGAACCAAGAGGAGATGAAGAATGACATAGCTGCAATAAAGAACAAAATGGAGGGCTTAAATAGTAGACTACAAGAGGCTGAGGACCGCATCAGCGAATTAGAAGACAATGTAGGAAAAAACACACAAACACAGCAGCAACTGGAAAAAAGATTTCAAAAGCAAGAGGAGAGCCTAAGGAAGCTTTGGGACAATACAAAACGAAACAATATTTGCATAATAGGGGTACCAGAAGGAGAGGAAGAGAAGGAATAGAAAACCTGTTTGAAGAAATAATGACAGAAAACTTCCCAGATATTGGCAAGAAAAAAACTATGCAAGTCCAAGAAGCACACAGAGTCCCAAACAAGATGAACCCCAAAAGACCAACACCAAGACACAACATAATTAAATTGGCAAACACCAATGACAAAGTAAGAATCTTAAAGGCTGCCAGAGAGAGACAAAAAGTTACTTACAAGGGAGCTCCTGATAGAATATCAACTGGTTTTTCAACAGAAACACACCAGGCCATAAGGGAATGGAATGAAATATACAAAGTGATGCAAAGCAAGAGACTGAATCCAAGAATACTATACCCAGCAAGGCTATCATTCAAAATTAAAGGTGAAATTAGGAGCTTCACAGACAAAAAAACAACAACAACAACTAAAGGAGTTTATTACCACCAAATCAGCACTACAAGAAATGCTAAAGGGTGGAAGGCCAGTACATAATAATAAAGGGAGCAATTCAACAAGAAGATATAACTCTGGTAAACATATATGCACCCAATAAAGGACCAACTAAATACATAAAACAACTTCTAGAAGATATCAAGGGAGAGATCAATAGCAAGACAGTCATAGTAGGGGACTTTAATACCCCACTGACACCACTGGATAAATCCTTTAAACAAAAAATCAGTAAAGAAACAGCAATCCTATATGATTCACTAAATCAGATGGACTTAATTGACATCTTCAAAATATTTCACCCCAAAGCTACAGAATATACATTCTTCTCCAGTGCACATGGGACATTTTAAAAGATAGACAACATATTAGGGCACAGGCAAAGTCTCTTCAAATTCAAGAGGATAGAAATCAGAACAAGCATCTTCTGAGATCACAATGGCATAAAACTAGAAATCAACTACAATAAAAACAATGAACAAAAAAATCAAACACTTGGAGGCTAAATAGCATGATATTAAACAATGATTGGGTTACCAAAAAGATCAAAGAAGAAATTAAAAGCATCCTGGAAACAAATGACAATGAAAACACAACAACCCAAAATCTATGGGACACAATGAAAGCAGTCCTGAGAGGAAAGTTCATAGCTCTACAGGCCTACCTCAAAAAACAAACAATCATAAAAAATGGTAATAAATTATCTAACCTTGCAACTTAAAGAATTAGAAAGAGAGCATCAAGAAAAGCACACAGTATCCAGAAGGAGGGAAATAATAAAGATTAGAGCAGAAATAAATGACATAGAGACCAAAAAACAATACAAAAGATCAAAGAAACCAAGAGCTGGGTCTTTGAAAGGATAAACAAGATTGATGGACCTCTCACCAGGATCACCAAGAAACAAAGAGAGAGGACCCAAATAAACAAAATCAGAACTGAAAGAGGTCAGGCAACAACTGAACCTACTGATATACAAAGGATTGTAAAAAAAATATTATAAACAACTCTACTCCAAAAACCTGGACAACCTCGACGAAATGGACACGTTCCTAGACAAATACAAGCTTCCAAAACTCAATCAGGAAAAATCAAAAACCTGAATAGGCCAATAACTACTGATGAAATTGAAACAGTAATCAAAAAGCTTCCAGCAAACAAAATCCTGGACCAGATGGCTTTACAGGGAAGTTTTACCAAACATTCAAAGAAGAACTAAAACCAATCCTTCTCAGACTATTCCAAAAAATTCAAGAGGTAGGCACACTTCCAAGCTCTTTCTATGAAGCCAGCATTACCCTAATCCCCAAATCAGATAAGACACCACAAAGAAAGAGAAATTAAAGGCCAATATCCCTGATGAACATAGATGCTAAAATCCTCAACAAAATTCTAGCAAACCGGATCCAGCATTACATTAGAAAAATTATACACCATGACCAAGTGGGATTTATTCCAGGGATGCAAGGATTCTACAATATCTGCAAATCAATAAATGTGATACATCACATAAACAAATTAAGAAACAAAAATCACATAATCATATCGATTGATGAAGAAAAGGTATTTGACAAAGTCCAGCACCCTTTTCTGATAAAAACGCTTAGCCAAGTGGGAACAGAAGGATCATAACTCAACATAATAAAAGCCATATACAACAAACCTACAGCCAACATCATATTCAATGGGCAAAAACTAAAACTA
>NW_006293700.1:6146620-6161413 GCF_000327345.1 Myotis davidii
ACAAAACAAACAACAACAAAAAACACCAATCAGAAAGGATAAATGCATCCCTATGTTCATAGCAGCACAATTTATAATAGCTAAGATTTGGAAGCAGCCTAAGTGCCCATCAGCAGATGAGTGGATTAAAAAACTTTGGCACATCTACACAATGGAATACTACACTGCTGTAAAAAGGAAGGAACTCCTACCATTTGCTACAGCATGGATGTAACAGGAGAGCATTATGCTAAGTCAAATAAGCCAATCAGAGAAAGATAAATATCACATGATCTCACTCATTTGTGGACTATAATAAACCACACAAACCGATGAACAAAAACAGATCTAGAGATAGAAGCATTGATCAGATGCTCAAACTTCAGAGGGAAGGTAGGGGAGGGTGGGGGTTAAGAGAGAGAGATCAACCAAAGGACTTGTATGCATGCATATAAGCATAAGTGATGGACACAGACAACAGGGGGTGAAAATGAGGGCAAGGCTGGGGTGGGGGAATGAGGGGACAATGGGGGGATAAAGACACATTTGTAATACCTTAATCAATAAAAAAAATTTAAAAAAGAGGGATAGAGGGAGAGAAAATCAATGGAAGAAGAAAGCAGGGAGAAGGAAAAATGGTGAGGAGAGATAAGGGAAGGGAAGTGGAGAAATACATGAATAAAAACATTATAGATCTATTTTGTCATTGGTGAATAAACATGCTCTAAGAATGTGCAGAGGGGAACATAAAGGCAAGGGAATAATTATCTCTAAGACAACCATGTGGTTTTGATACCACAAAACTAAGAATGTCTGTGGGGAGAAAAGAAATTATAACTCGCTCTCACAATATGGATGTTGATATGGATTATTGTATCACTTCAGCTGAAATGCTTTTTTTTTTTACCTCCCACTCCCTTCTCAACCACTGAAACCACCCTTGTCATTGTTGCCAACAACAGCCTCCATCTTGCCAAATCCAATATTTTAGTCTCAGAATTCATCTTACTCCATTGTGCAGAAGCAATTGACAAAACTGATCATATCTTCTTGTTCAAAACGCTTCTTCGCATGACTTTCAGGACACTATATTTACTTGGAGGTTATTTATTCTACCTCCGGCTATACCTTCCCTAACTTTATTTGGTAATTTTCATATTTTTCCCTACTTCTCCCCTGAGCTTTGGCCTAATATATCCAACTAGGTATTCAACATATTTTTACTTGGGTGTTTAATAAGAATTTCAAATTTAGCATGTCTGAAACAAAATTATTTCCTCTCCCCATCATTGACTTAGTCACTAAGGGCACAAACCCTACATTTTGTTATTTCCCTTGTGTTTCATATAAGTTGCAAATACTAACAGCTCCACTTCCAAAATAGATCCAAAATGCAACCAGTTCTTATCACTTCAACTGGTCAATTCTTTTTTAAAAATATATTTTTTATTGATTTCAGAGAGAAAGGGAGAGGGAGAGCGATATAGATATGTCAATGATGAGAGAGAATCATTGATCGGTTTCCTCCTTCATGCCCCACTCTGGGGATTGAGCCCACAACCCAGCATATGCCCTGACCGGGAATAGAACCATGACCTCCAGGTTCATAGGTCAATGCTCAACCACTGAGCCACATTGGCCTGGCTCATCTGCTCTCTTCTTGTCCAAGCTACATTATCTCTCCCTTGGGAAGGCAGTAATCTTCTTACTGATCTCTCTGCCTCCGTTCTTGGTGACCAAATTATGTATTTCCCAAAGAGCAGTAACATAATCTTTAGAACATAGTAAAGAATATCTCCCGTCTCTCTTCAAAAAATTTTATGGGGTTTCTAGTTCTGCATGTAAGGAACTTGGTGAATATAAATCATTACTTCTTACCAGAAAAGAAATTCATGAGAAAAAATGATCATTGGGAATCACTGCCAGGGTATGGAAACCTAAACTGTAATTAACAAAGAGCTTATGGCTCAGTGTGGATAACTCTGCGTGTTATAATTTACAGGGGGGCAAGACATAAGGGGATGAACAAGGGCAAAAAATAGAAAACAATTATGGATATGGTACTACAAACCCAATTATACCAATAATCACTTTCAATATCAACTGTCTAAATGGATTAAAATCAATAACCAAATATATGTTCTGTTATATATATAATTAGATATATATAGTATATAAAAATTAACTTTAAACATAAAGTCACATATAGGTTAAAAGTAATGCATGAAGGAAAATTTACGTTAGCATTAATCAAAGGAAAGCAGAAGTCGTTAAATAATTTCATACAGTACAGATTCAAAGCAAGGAAAGCTATAAGTAACAATAAGGTCATTAAATAATGATAAAGGGATAAATTCTCCAAAAAAGACATAACAATCTGTAATGTGTCAAACACTATAAGGTAAAAACCAAATGCAAAGAGAAATAGATAAATCCACTATCAAAGTTGGAGATCCTTCTATCAGAAGTGACAGATCCAAGTAGGCAGAATATCAGCAAGAACATAGTTGAGCTAAAAGACATCATCACTGATGTGGTTCAGTGATTGAGCATCGACCCATAACCAGGAGGTCATGGTTTGATTCCTGGTCAGATCAAGTGCCCAGGTTGTGGGTTTGATCCCCAGTAGGGGGTGTGCAGGATCCAGCCAATCAATGATTTTCTCTCATCATTGATGCTTCTATCTTTCTCCCTCTCCCTTCCTTTCTCCGAAAATAATAAAAACATATTTTTAAAAATCATCAGTGATATAGATATAACTGACTTCAATAAACTATTTATTACAACAACAGCAGAATACACATTCTTCTCAAGATCATATGACACATTAACCAAGATAGATTGCATTCTGATCCATAAAACATACTTTAATAAATTTTAAAAAATTTAAATTATAAAATATCTGCTCTCAGAACACAATGGAATATATCAATAACAGGAAGATAACTGAAAAATTCCAAACTATGTGAAGAATAAACAATATACTTCTAAATAACACCCAAATCAAAGAAAAAATCTCAAAAGGTAAATTTAAAAATTTTTGAACTAAATGAAAATGAAATGACAATTTCAAAATTTGTAGGATGCAGCAAAAGCAGTGCTTAGAGCAAAATTTATACCATTGAGTACATATATTAGAAAAGAGGAAATAGCTAAAACCAATCATTTAAGTTTCTACTTTAGGAAACTAGATAAAGAAGAGCCAATTAAATTCAAAGTCAAAAGAGAAAAAGAAATAATAAAATTGGAACAGAAATCAATGAAATTAAATATAAGAAATCAAAAAGAAGTCAATAAAAAAAACTGTCTCTTAGAAAAGATAAAAAAAAATCAATAAGACTCTAAACAGGGTTACTAAAAATGGTGGGTGGGGGGAAGACAAAAAAGTATTAGTATCATTTATGAAGAAGGGGACATCACTCATCACTCCAGATCCCAAGAACATTAAAAAAAAATAATAAAGGAATACTGTGAACAATCCTATGCCTGCAAATTTCATAATCTAGGTGAAATGTACCAATTTCTTGAAAGATACAATCTGCAAAAAAAATCACACAAGAAGAAATGGAAAATCTGAATAGGCCTCTATCTGAATAGGCATTAAAGAAATTCAATATACCATTCATAAATTTTCAAAATAGGAATATCAGTCCCTGATGGGTTCACTGGTGAATTCTACAAGTGTTTATGGAAAAAATACACCAGTTTTCTGAAATCTCTTTCAGAGTTAGAATCAAAGGTGAAACTTCCTATTTCATTCTATTACCCCAGCATTATTCTTTACCAAAACCAGAAAAAGACAACACAGAAAATTACAGATTAATAGCTCTCACAAACCTAGATGCAAAAATCCTCAACAAAATATTAGCAAATGTAATACAACTATGTATAAAAATAATTATATATTATAACTAAATTGGATTTATTCCACATATGTAACCTTGTTAAACATTAGAAAATCAATTAATATAATCCATCATATCAGATGCAGACAAAATCCAACAACTGTTCATGATAAAAACTCTCAGTAAACTAGGAGTAGAAGAGTATGTAACTTACTAAAGAACATTTATAAAACAACCAATATATAACAACATAATTAATGGTGAGAAATTTAAAGTTTCTCACTAATAACAGGAATAAGGCAAGAACAATGTCCCCTCTCACCACTCCTTTCAAAATTGTATTGGAAATACTAGCTAATGCAATAAAACAAGGAAATTAAATAAAAGTAATACAGATAGGGAACAAAGAAATCAACTATTTTAAAGATGGCACAATTGTCTGGAGAAAATTCAAAACAAGTGTCTTAAAAAATCATGGAACTAATAAGTCACTATAGCAAGTTTTTAAATGAAAAGTTAATATACAAAATTGAATCATTTTTAATACACCAGAAATGAAGAATTAGAATTTGAAATAACCCCACAATACCATATATATGAGTACCTAAAAAATTAAATGCTTAGGTATAAGTCTAACAAAATATGTACAAAAGCAATATGAAGTGAATCCTAAACTCTGACAAAGGAAATCAGGGAACTGAATGAATGGAAAGATATTCCATGTTCATGGATAAGAAATCTCAACATTGTCAAAATGTCAATTTTTCCCAACTTGATCTAAAGATTAAATGTAATCCCAATCAAAATCCCATTGAGCTGTGTTATATGTTAACAAACTAATTCTAAAGGTGTTTTGTACTTGCTTTTTTGTTTCTCATGGAGAGGGAAAAGACCCAGAATAGTCAACACAATATTGAAGGATAAGAACAAAGTTGGAGGACTGACACTACCCAATTTCAAGACTTATTATAAAGCTATAATAATCAATACAGTGTGGTGTGGTACTGAAAAGGATAAACAAGCCAAATAGAGACCCCAGAAACAGACCCACATAAATATACTGAATTGATCTCTAACAAAGCAGCAAAGGCAATACAATGGAGCAGATTGACTTTTCAACAAATTGTGCCAGAACAACTGCATATCCAGATGCAAAAAAAAAAAGTCTAGACACAGACCTTAAACCCTTCACAAACATTAACTCAAAATGGATCACAGACCAAAATTTAAAATGAAAAATTATAAAAAATACAATAAAATAACAGGAGAAAACCTAGATGACCTTGGGTATGGTGATGCCTTTTTAGATATAAGCACATGGAAAGATGCTCTAAATCATGGGAGTGCAAATAGAAAGAACAGTGAGATGCCACTATGCGCCTATTAGAATGACGGAGAATCCAAAACACCGACACCACCAAATGCTGGCGAGTATGTGCAGAAATAGTATGTATGTATGTATGTATGTATGCACTAGTATGTACTAGTATGTATGTATGGTACAGACTATATGTCAGACATTGATTTTCTGTTATTCAGGCCTATTCCCCAGATCTGTCCTTCAGACTCTGAGGGTAAGCACAGGAGTGGGGAGTTAGCCATTACTTTTTATGGTGTACAAACATTAAACTGAATGCACATTCGTAAAATTCATAAAAACAAACAAATCAATATGTACAAATAAGTAATATACTGTGGAACATTTTTCCACACCTTATTCAAATATTTACCCATAACATCATTATATATTTCAATCTTATTTTGAGAAATTATGCTTTCAGGTAAAAGGTCTTATGCCAGCAAATAGTAAACGCCAGAATTCAGGAACTAATGTTCACCTTTTATTATTTTGGAATCTGGGTAAAATTATAGTCCATGAGATTGTCTAATCCCTAAAAGTATAACCTTGCAATTTTTTTCTTAAGCAAAATTAACTCCAACGATTGATAAAGTGCTCACAATGAAAATAATACTAAATATATCCACAAATTGTTATGTTTTCATTTCTTTATGGCTATTAAGATTTGCATACACAGAACCAATATTTTGGTAACAGTATCAAGTATTTCATATGCAAGGCATTATTCACAGTAAGTCTTCCTGTTATTTTGCATTGCATTATTCTTTGTAAAAATAATGTTTTGCCCTCAGGAGGAATATTACAATTGAATGCACAGCAATATATAATTTTTTACAGAGCCATGGTACTCTGATTTAATTTTTAAAAAATTACTTTGGCAGTCAAGTGCAGATTGAAGGTGAGATAGAGCAGGGGGTGAGAGAAATATAAATTATGAAAAAAGTGAATATTTTAATTTTATTTTTAAAATCTGAGCATCAATTTGTTAATAGATATAAAAAAACTAGCTATATTTTTTCAAAAATGATAATTTGGCCTTCTATAGATTAAATAAATAGCATAAGGTATAAAATAAATGGTAAAAATAAAAATATTGCTTTTCTTAAAAATAATTCCACCTTGGTGATTGTACATTGTTAATAATCTAATGAGATGAACTATACAACTCCAATTATTTTAATTTTGATCTTAATAACAAAAAGATGTCATTATCAGTAATTATAAACTATATTTTATTTTTCTGTCCCCACATATATATGCATATCGTTTTTCATACATAAATATTCACATTGATGTATATACACATGTTTCAGTAGTGCACAACTCTTCTCTATTCACAATCATTTTTCTGTCATACTTCTCATCATGTTTATCTGTTCCCATAGTCTCTAATAAATTGCCTGTGTTCAGTAATGATGGAATAATTAAATATGGATTTGTTGAAAGAACATGTACCAGACCCAAGTGTCAAAATCTAATCAAACTGGCTCAACTTTCAAAATATTTAAAATATATCTGATTGTGCATATATACAGAAATCCGGCAAAATGATTTTTCATAAAAAATGTAAATGCCTCACAGTCTTGGTATATTTCCACAAGTAAGAAGCAAGTATGATTCAGTTTTTGCTTTATATTAAAAAGACACAGGTATATTGGCTTGTTGTAAAGATAAGTTGTGCCCGAATGCAGTTTTGTAAATTTTGCAAGAACAATTTCAACTTGTTTCTATAGAACATGCCCTTCCCTGCATTTGCATATAATCACCAAATGCCTGATTCACCTCCTTCCCCAATATATTTGCAGTCTCTGCATTTTCCTTGGGTTCAGTTCTTAACCCAGTCCTCCTGCTTCATGTGAAATGTGTTCTTTGAAGCCAATGGAGACCCTGCCTGTGGGAGAGATTCATGGTGTATGGACAGAGAGGAGAACAGCAAATGTATTTCTAAAACATCATAAAAAATACTTATTCACAAATTTAAACTAATCTTAGAGGTGATATAAATATATTTCAAAACCTCAAACATAACTTGAATCTTTTTTTGGCTCCGGGTTATTATTTACAGTATCTTTAAAAACTGACACTGTAAATGCCAGCAGCAACTTCAGTGAAATCTTGGATCCTTATCTATGAGACTGTACAAGCAGGGAAGACTTTAGGTCCACCATGCATACCTCTACTGCTACGCCTCCAAATACCTAAACATTTCCTCTAGATCCCTCAATTCTTCCTCTCTGTCATATTTTCTCTCCATATTTTTCCTCTACTGTGATAGACTGTTACTGCTCCTGTCCTGAGCACTCCATTCTAGGCCATCTTAATAGTTACCCTCCTCTGTCTTTTTATAGAAAAACCCCTTAAGAACACCAGTACCCCTACTTCAGAATCCCCTTCTCTCACTTTCTTGAGCCCACTCCAATCAGACTGCCATCCCTACCAATCCACTAATCATCAGCAAGACCTCCAATGACATCACACTACTCAGTCCTCCATCAATTAACAGTATTTGACGTAGTAGATCATCTACTCTTCCTTGAAGCATTTCCTTACTTGGCTTCTTTGAATTTTTAACCTCTCTGACCATCTGCACGCTCTTACCTGATCTCTACGTGCTGTGCATGGCTCAGTCCTTAGTTCTCTTCTTTATTTCTACTCACATTTATGTTCTGGTAAATCTCACAGTCTTACAGCTTTAAACACTACTTGACACAGATGTTCCCTAAATTTTATTTCCAGCCCCAATCTCTCCCATGAACTCCAGTTTTGTATAGCCGACTGCCCAGTGGACATCTCAACTGAACAGCTCAAAAGCAAACTTCTGGTATTCCTCTTAACTATCTCTTAACAACCTTGTTTTTCTCTTTTACCCTATCTCATAACAGCACTCTTCCAAATTTTGCAGCCCAATATTTTTTAGAGAGAGATAAAAGGGGAGAGAGGAAGAGTGAAACATCTATGTGAGAAACATCTATTGGTTGTCTCCCATACGCACCCCCAGTTGAGACACATTGACCAGAGCCCAAAATCTTAAGAATCATGATGAACTCATTGTCTCCAACTCCCCATTCCATCCATGAACAATAACAAGGCTCTACCTCCACAATATATCAAAAAACAAATGACTGTAAACCATCTCCATGGCTACCATTCTACTCCATACCACCATCATCTCTGGCTTGGATATTGATCATTGTTTACTTATTGCTTACTTACTGTTCAGGACTCCATGACCGCCACCATTGAGGTTGTGCCTATTCTAAATTCAGCTGTCAGAACAATCCTGTTAAAAAACAAACAAACAAACAAAATATATATCATTCCTGTCTTTCAGAGCCCTCCAATTTGTAATGTTCTTACAGGGCCCTCCCAAGCTCACTTCAACTGATCATCAAATTCCTCTTAGAGCTGATATCCCAGCAGTCTGGCCTCCTGGCTTGTTGAATAGGACTGTGAAGCACCTGCCTCAGGTTTTTTGGAATTTCTATCCCCACTGCCTAGAATATTTTCCCCTCAAGATATAAACTTGGTTCACTTCCTCACTTCTTTAATTATTTATTTATATATCACCTTGTCAGCAAAGCCTTTCTGGGCACCATCCTATATAATAAAAGGCTAATATGCAAATCAACTGAATGGCAGAACCATCGGTTGCTATGATGCGCACTGACCCACAGGGGGAGCACTGCTCAGCCAGAAGCTGGGCTCATGGCTGGCAAGAGCAGCGGTGGTGGCGGGAGCCTCTCCTGCCTCCGCAGCAGTGCTAAGGATGGCGCCGCAACCTCCCCATCGACCCTGCCTTGAGTGTGACAGGGGGGTGCCCCAACCCCCGATCGGCCCTACCCTGAGCATGACTGAGGGTGGCATCGCAACCTCCCGATCTGCCCTGCTCTGTGCATGACAGTGGGTGGCGCCCCAACTCCCCAATCAGCCCTGCTCTCAGCCCGACCAGGGGCTGCACCTAGGGATTGGGCCTGCCCTCTGCCACCCGGGAGCAGGCCTAAGCCAGCAGGTCGTTATCTCCCAAGGCGTCCCAGACTGCGAGAGGGCACAGGCCTGGCTGAGGGACCCGCCCTCGCCCCCGAGTGCACAAATTTTTGTGTACCGGGCCTCTAGTATATATATAAAAGCCTAAGTGATCATCCGGCCATTTGACTGTTCAACCGATCGACTGGTAGCTATGATGTGCACTGACCACCTGGGGGCAGACATTCAACACACAGGCATGAAAACATGGAACAGACTAATGAATCTCAGAGGGAAGGGAGGAGGGGTAAGGGCAGGAAGAGATTAAGCAAAGATCTTATATGCATACTAGAGGCCTGGTGCATGGATTCGTGCACCAGTAGGGTCCCTCAGCCTGGCCTGTGAGGATCGGGATGAAACCAGCTGTCTGATATCCCCCAAGGGGTCCCGGATTGTGAGAGGGCACAGGCCAGGCAAAGGGACTCCACCAGTGCCCAAATTCATGCACTGTGCCTCTAGTCCATTATAATCACATATGTAGTCTTTAAAAGCACCAATTTCTCTGGTTTCCCTCAGTTCCATTGAAACAGAATCTTCAGGGAATAGAACTACAAACCTGTTTTTAATAAGCTACCCAGATGATTTTCATGCAAACGAAGTTGAAACATTTTGACCCAATCAGGCACTCCAAATACTTAACATACTTTTATAACACATAATTTATTTTTTATAAAGAAAGAAACATAGAAAGAGGTAGTTTTCCCTATTAATGCAACTTGGAATATAGAATATCTTCTAAAAATTATTTTGAATCTCATTTCATTATATGAAAAGCTAGAAAATGTCTTCATTGAACATGGGAGAGATAGGACTTAACAGAGGCTTGCATGGGAGGATGGCAAGGTGAAAGTAACTGGTAGAAAATAATTTAAACATTAAAAATATAAAATTCAGCCCGGCCGGCGTGGCTCAGTGGTTGAGTGTGGACCCACGAACCAGAAGGTAATGGCTCTATTCCCCATCAGGGTACATGCCTGGATTTCGGGATCAATCCTAGTAGGGTGTGCAGAAAGCAGCCAATCTATGATTCTCTCTCATCATTGATATTTCTCTCTTCCTCTCTCTGAAGTCACTAAAAACATTTAAAAAATAAAATTTTATGGAATGGAAAGGTTTTAAATATGCTAAACTGTAAATAATTGAATTGACTTTAATGAATGAAGCAATAGAGATATGCATTTATGCTATTACAGAGAACATAAAAATTAGAAAAACAAAGAAAAACAAATAGCAAGTTAACCTTTTTAATTTGTATCTTAGTTTTCAGCTAATACATTTTTTCCTAAAATGTATTTGAAGGAAAACAATCATTTAAATTACAAAAAATAAAGAAGAGATTGTCATGAAAATGAGAGAGAAGACTCATAATAGGCTATGAGGAAGAACACGTAGGGAAGAGATTTCAGAGTTCTGGGAATGGAATAAAAATAATCAATGAAAAGAATGTATCAACTAAAATGTGAGATTTAATTTATATACACATGAGGATTTAGATGAGAAATAAAAGAATAGTTAAAAGACATATATCCATATAAAAAGATGGAAATTTTACTTTGCATTGTTTATTTTCTAACTATACCATTCAGTATTAAGTTCCTAAATTATTGCCTTGAACTCTTTTAATACTAAAGAATAAAAACACACATTGGAGATTTTTACATCTCTGTATCAAAATCCCAAAGTATTTGTTCAAGAAATATTTTTTTAAAACATCGAAGTGATGAAAATGAATTCCATATGGTATGCTTACATATGTTAAAAGCAAACTTTATTTTTGTAATCTAAAGACACATCTGTACTTTATAACACATTCTGGGTGTGTGTGATAGTCTGTTTTTTTTTTTTTATACAAAATGGTTTGACCACCATTAGGTTCTTTTTTCCTTCAATAGGAGGAGTGTATTTCCAACTATTTTGTTTTAATTAGCCTAAAATTGATAGCTTGATTTTTGTTCTTTTCATGTTTATGCCTAATTATTTTTCCAATAATACTTGAAGACCAGCATGAATTAATAGCTGCAGAACAAAAGGAGGCTAGAGAAAATTAGCTGTCATCCACAACCTGTGTTCTTGTAGGTAAACAGGCCTAAGTGTTGATCATAGATGTAGACATGCCATTTCTAGTAGAAATTAGACATTTTACATATATTTCCATGTTGATGAAGAAATCAGAATTTTTTTAACATTACACAAAACTTCTACTTTTTGCTATTTAAATGAGTGAATCAAAGCATTGTCTTAACTATTTGAACATTTTTAACCTAATTTTATTTTAAGTAATTAATTTTTGACTTTGGTAAATCCTTTCTAATTAGTACATTATATAGTTTATTGTGCTTATAAAATATGTATGTTTTAATTTTTTCATTAATTGCTGTTTATCTAAGTGGGAGATTACATTATAACACTGTTATTGAGAAAATCTTTACTTTTTTTTTTCATTTTAATACCATGGATGTCCTTACAATTATAGTGAGTACAAGGATTACCACTTCAGTTGAGAGTGTTACAATGATATGGTCTATGCTCAACCAAACATAATAGGATGGATGGGCACAAGATGACCTCAAGCTTATCCTGTCTTTGGCTGGTGTGGTTGCGCTGCTTTTGGCTTTGACTCCCATAGTCTCTGGAAGGCAGTTGATTATGTTGTTCAATAGTTGGTGCTTTAGAAAAATATTTTGTTCAAATTTTAATTTGTCTTTCTTTGTGTCTGTTTAAACAACTAGTTGTGCTTCTTTCTAGATGTGAAAGCTTTCATCCATTGACTCAAAAGTTGTAAAGAACAAAACCAAATGGAGTATGGAGATTGCATGTGTGTGTACATGTGCATGTGTAATATAAAGTTCATTGCTGCCTCTCTCTCTCTCTCTCTCTCTTTCTCTTTCTTTCTTTCTCTCTCTCTCTCTCTCTCTCTCTCTCTCTCTCTCTCTCTCTCTCTCTCTCTCTCTCTCTCTCTCTCTCTCTCTCTCTCTCTCTCTCTCTCTCTCTCTCTCTCTCTCTCTCTCTCTCTCTCTCACACACACACACACACACACACACACACACACTTACATTGCCCATATTTTGCTAGGAGACCAAAGCTAATATGGCCAGATAGCATAAGTGGTAAGTCTTTCCACTTTATGTAGCATGCCTCAATCATCTTATTACCTTCTACCTTAAGGTTGTGGCACTTACTTCAGGTATGATGAAAAATGCATCTATATTTAGCTAATTTTTGCAACAGGAGAGGAAGGTAACATTTTACATGGGGAAAAAAGTGCTATTTCCATGAGACATTCATTCCTAGGCTATGAGTCATGGCACTGCATTTAATTGTTATATTGAGTTTCATGACAGACTACTACAACATTTTCTTTTCCTGCTTATCACTTAAGCAGATTGCTAGATTACATCCCACTGATTAAAAATGGCTATTTCTTATACAACTTGCTTCTTATAATGTCAGTTGATATTTTAAAGCAATAGGTAATCCATCTCCCTTTCATAGTTTAGATAATGTTTGAATATTTTGCATGCCTTTTTGTTAGGCAAAAATGTCCTTTCTTCACCATACCTTTTGCTTCCAAGCAGTAGTACCCACCGGCGTTAAGAGAATAATGTGAATTGTACAGCAGCACTTTCTCCAACCCGCTGAGGAAGCCACTGCCTGGTATCTCCACTTTTCTCTTGTTTGTTTTGTTGTTGTTTGTTTTTTGTTTTTTTCCCTTTTCTTTTCTAGGTTTTTTTTTTTAAATATATTTTATTGATTTTTTACAGAGAGAGGGGGAGAGAGAGAGAGAGAGCTAGAAACGTCGATGAGAGAGAAACATGGATCAGCTGCCTCCTGCACATCTCCTAGTGGGGATGTGCCCGCAACCCAGGTACATGCCCTTGACTGGAATCGAACCTGGGACCTTTCAGTCCGCAGGCCGACGCTCTATCCACTGAGCCACACCGGTTTCGGCTCTTTTCTAGGTTTTTAAGTTGGCTTAATTGGACTCATGATCATGGCCAAGAAAGAGCAATAATACTATCCAGAATTAAATACATCAAGTATCAGTATTCTTTATACTTGCAATTTAAGAAATACATGTTTTTAACTAAATATATTTTTAACAATTACACCCTTTATGGTATGCATGACAAAATAATGAAAACTGAAAATTCATATTTCATGAAAATATAAGTGCACTTTTGAATATCTGACTTCAAGAGAGATACATTTTAAATCAATATTAAATATGATACTCTCTTTTTATATAAAAACAAATTTTAAGGATTTTGATTACCATAGTTACATATGACTTCATGCAGTTAAACCCTAGGCACTGCATGTTCAGAGTATAACCTACATAAGTTTAAAAAAATATATCATGAGGTTAGCCCGGTTGGTATAGCTCAGTGGTTGAGCACCAACCTAGGAACCAGGAGTTCATGGTTAGATTCCCAGTCAGGGCACATTCCTGGGTTGTAGGCTTCATCCCCAGTAGGGAGTGTGCGGCAGGCAGCCAATCAATGATTCTAACTCATCATTGATGTTTCTGTCTCTCCCTTCCTCTCTGAAATCAATAAAAATATTTTTTTAAATTATTTTAAATTTCTTAAATCACAATTCTTTATAAAACCACTACAATAAAAATTAATGTTTGAGAAGATAAGAGTTAAGAAAAATCTGAAAACACATACCAAGTATGTATATTTATATGTGTGAATGCAGCATGTTGAAGAAAAAAGTAAAAAAACAACAACTGTGCACAGGAATAAATAATAATATTATCTGATAATAAAAAGCATGTAATATTCTTGTAAGTCTATGACAAAACGAGGTCTCACAGAAGAAATCTGAAGAGTAAGAAACAAAGACACTGACTGTAAAACATACATAATTAGGGAACCTTCTGGGAATTAAAAAAAAATAGTCTAAGAATATATTGAGCTGATTCAGACTTTTGCCACAGTGACTTGTTAATTTGGGAGACTGAATATGGAATAGATGAGTTTTTATTAGGTCATTCATGAAAGCACCAAGGCTGAGCTATACAGTGGTCATTCATGTGATCTTTAAGGGTAAAATATGAACAATTCCCAATTACCATGATTATCCTCGAACAAAATACATGGTTCAGGGAAAGCTGGGTGATCCAGGAGAATGTCCTTGGACTAGAGAGATGTCTACAATCACTAAAATTTTATAGAACAGATTATTTCCATTTGATGAAATCACAGATTTCTTGATGTATTTAAGAGGATCACATTAAAGTAAAATGAATATTGTCATTGCTATAGTTATATATTGCTGATTATATTACTACTACAGGCCTGGTACACAAAAATTTGTGCACTTGGGGGTGGGGGGGTCCCTCATCCAGGCATGTGCCCTCTCCCAGTCTGGGACTCCTCAGGGGTTGACCACCTGCTGGGTGAGTGGCTGATCCGGGGGGATTGGGCCTAAGATAGCAATCAGACATCCCTCTGGCAGCCCGGCAGCCCTCGGGGAATATCCACTTGCCAGCGGGGAGCAGGCCTAAACTGCAGTCTGACATTCTTAGCGCTGCTGAGGAGGCAGGAGAGGCTCTCACCACCACTGCTGTACTGGCATTG
>NW_006293700.1:6162083-6164294 GCF_000327345.1 Myotis davidii
AGTTGGAGTCCTCCATCACTGAAGCAAGCAAGCCTCATGTTAGTTTCAAGCTGCCTGGCTGCCGGCCACCATCTTGGCTGGCAGTTAATTTGCATATTGCCCTGATTAGCCAATGGGAAGGGTAGTGGTCGTACGCCAATTACCATGTTTCTCTTTTATTAGATAGGATTACTATGGGCATATAGTACATGCTAAGTGTTGACATTTATTACTTTAATTTTCATAATAACCCTATAATTAACTGGTGTAATGAATTAGTGTTGATGAGACAGGTGGGGGAGTATTATGAAGAGTGGGGAAAATAAGGTGTGCTAAGATAGACAATAAGAGACAACATGCTATATTCAGAAAATTCTAAGAAACTAAGAATTGCTAAGTCATAAAATAACAGCAGAAGAGGTAGAGAAAATGGTGGCAGGAGCAAAGAAACTTTGGTCCAAATGTTAAGTCAAGAACATCATAGCCATGCTAAAGGCATTAGTCATTATCCTAGACTTAATATAAATCTACTGAATAATACTGAGCAAGACAGAGCATGCTCATATTGTCCCTTTATGATGTTGTCTAATAATGTTTGAGAAAAATAGAATGATGGGATTAGAAGTAGACAGAACAATTAAAGTATTATTAAAATAGTCGATGACCACATTCCAAATTAAGTTAGTGTTGATAAAGACAGATGGAAGAGAAAAATGAAAGCATACTAACAAACAAAATGTCTAAGACTTGGCACATGATTAAATTGGACAAAAAAGGAAAGGGGTGAGGTCTATGTAGGCTCTGGGTGTGAAATTATTTGTGAAAACCAAAACCTGGAAAACGCCATTTGAGGTAAATCTGAAACTTTGAGAAAGACTTCTGAGTTTAAGTCATGTACCCCCACTCCAATAGTAAAAAAAAGAAAAGAAAAGAAACAAAACAGTAAAAAACATGTCCAGGTTTCTCAGTTTGGTGAACAGCAGGTGGAAGTATAATTTTGAATAATCCTGAAATTTAAGGATTTTATCAGGATCAGGGTGTGTTTCCTTCTATCCTGCCTCCACTGTTGTTACTCTAGCAAGAGTAGTAACTCAGCATTAACAGGGTAAAGAATATTATTTGTAAGTTATTCTAGTTCAGTAGTATCAAAAAGGACTATATTTCACATGATAATAAACATGACAGCTTCCAACACATGGTCATTTTACTCCCTTGGGTCATAGGTTTGTTTTAGTACTTTCTCAATGGAGAGTGGATAGTTGGAAAGGGAGCTGAAGAGATTCCCACCTGGGATGAGACATTTATTTTTGTGATACTGGACACAGAATCAGACTATAGAATTGAGCCATTTTCTGGGCGCTGGCAGCTCCTAAGAGCCTTTTACCTCATCCAAGGAGGATGTGCTAAACAGAGTGTCATTACCGAAGCCCTGCTGGCTCACAATATAGTGCCTTTACCATGATGATTACAGGAGAATTTGTATGTGCTTATTAATGACCAAAAATGTGTACTGATAGAGATTGGGTGTGTTCTGTATATGTGGCAAATAAGAGTCTGCTAGAATTGATATTATAACAGCCTATATCTGATTGGAAGAATGCTACTGCCACAATCCCTTAAATTTTATTCCTACCCTAGAAGATCAGCCTTTAGTTGAACAATAACCCAAGTTGTTCAACATTTAAATTAAGACACATAAGATAGAACACAATATTAAAAAAAAACAACTATTGGTGTTCTCTCTTTAAAACCAGGAACATCTAAAGGTAAAATGCATAGATTTGGGGAAATATTCCATATCAATTAGGTTATTTTGGTCTGGGTTGCAAATAATGAGCAGATGTATAGATAAGAATGCAAGTCAGTTAATAGAATTGAAAAAAGTCTGAAGTTGAAAGACTTGAATTATGTATATACGACCCTTAAATGTGTATGCATTTAGAAATTTTTTGCTCAAACTTAGGTCTGAATTGAATTAGAACTCTACTATAGCTTTTGGAATATGAGTATTGGTGATGGTACTATATATTTTAGAGAAAAGTTGGAAGGATTCAACAAATCTGGGAATGATTAGGCTTCCTTCAGGAGCACATATTTCAAGTTTTTGAGGACTAAGAAGAAACAAGCCTTTTAAAGGCAGAAACTGTGTTTTACTCATATTTAAATCTCCAAATCTAAACACAAAGTCTGGCTGAATCAAAATGAAAGAAAAAAAAGATGAGGAATATATAT
>NW_006293700.1:6164321-6175607 GCF_000327345.1 Myotis davidii
ATAAAATTATAGAAGAACACACATTAAGTTCCTACTGTGTTCCATACATTATATTAGACATTTCTTACAATACTTTATCATATATTATTCATAGAATATATCCATCATTGTGCTGGGTGCTATAATAGTTATGGGTGTATTTGCAAGCAAAAATGAAGATGAGATATTTGCTATCTTATAGATCACAAATACATTGAACAAATGAAATGCACAATATTGGGAAAGTGGGGGGATGAAATAGTTGGTTGAAAGCAATGATAAAAGTAAATTATATGCATAGGGGAAAGCTGACCCCACAGTTAATATTTCCCTGTTCATTGAATAGAGCTGCCATTGGTGAACAATTACACTGACAGGGAACTATATTTAATAGGAAATAATTCTTTTAGCCCAATATGAACAGAAGTGAATGCATATTTGTTCTGGGACAAGAAGTTTAGATGTAAAATTGCCTTACTGATGCTCCTTCCCCATCTGTCTGGTTGGAATGCAGATGGTCGCTGAGGTCACATTGTAAGTTCCAAGGTGAAGATCTCAGGCCCTTAATCAGCATGGCAACCTGATTGAATCTGTGGATAAGGACTACCCAAGAAATGCATGGGTATTTACTCAGTGTAAATACATGAGCAAGATATAAACTCCTATTGAGTTTGATCCATTATACCATGTTAGGACTATGTGCTACAGCAGCTAGATGGCCCTAAAATTTTACATTTAGCCGAAACCGGTTTGGCTCAGTGGACAGAGCGTCGGCCTGCGGACTGAAAGGTCCCAGGTTTGATTCCGGTCAAGAGCATGTACCTGGGTTGCGGGCACATCCCCAGTAGGAGATGTGCGGGAGGCAGCTGATCGATGTTTCTCTCTCATCGATGTTTCTAACTCTCTATTTCTCTCCCTTCCTCTCTGTAAAAAATCAATAAAATATATTTTAAAAAAATTTGACATTTACACAATGAATAGATTGGTTGTGAGAGTAGACAGAGAGATGGATAGACAATTAAGAAAGCCTTTGAGATGAAGTAATATTGGACATTAAAGGACAGGAGAAAATATTCTACAGGAGAATATATGGTATTAAAATAAGAATAAGATTAGTGTGATTGGTACATGTGTGTGTGCATGCACATGCACCTGTGTGTGTGTGTGTGTGTGTGTGTGTGTGTAACTTCGGTTGGTGGAGAAAGGAGTTTCAACAGGAAAGGAGTATGGGAGAACTTGAGCGACAATCTAGATGGTATGTATTCTATAAAATAGGAAGCCATCATGGGCACTTGAGCAAAAATATTACATGAGACAAGTAATATTTTTATGAGTCATTTATCAATATTCTGAAAGTAGCCTTAAAATGAAACAAAGATAAATAAATAAAGATATAAATTCCGATTATAAAGTAGACACTGACCAGAGCACCTGTAAACTCAAGGGTGGCTGCTGCAAATTCTTTTAGTGCCCAGACGAGTAATGTACTAGTAATTGTACAGAATATGACAATGGATGCTGAATAGGAAATAGTGGAAATTATCATCAACTAGAACTATTTATCCTGCCTAAAATGGTCCAATAAATTTTTAAAAATCTGCTGGGCCCATAATCCATCAGTTTTGCCACCAACCGCTTTAAAAATATAATAATTATTTTCATACATATTTGCAAATGAAAAAAGGGAAAATCTACTTCTGCCAAAACCAATGAAAAGTCTGAAAGGGAATATATAAACGTGACATATAAATGCATGATGTATGAGATATACATACATATATACAGGGTGGGACAAAAGAAGGTTTATAGTTGTCCATATAGACAATAATACAATTCACAAATAATAATACAAGAGTAAACTGTTTCCCATACTCACAGTTGTAAACCTACTTTTGCCCCACCCTGTATAATTATCTATCTTGAACTCTTAATTTTCCATGACAAAACTGAAGATTTGAAAGGTGATAAGCCTTTGCTAAAGTTATATTGTAAGTAAAGGAGGACTTAGAATTAAAATGTACATCTCCTTTCTGAGGTCTACTTTCTTTTAACGTGGTATCATGATGATGTTGTGACTCATGCCACACACAGATGCCACTGGCCACAGCAAAATATGTGACTGAGTTTAATGTCAACAGACAGGAAGCTGCCCGTGCTGGAGAGAAGGACACAGCAGAGGTGTGGGTGCAGGGAGGGCTGAACACTGGGGTGAACCATGCACGCTGTCACTCCACTTACTCAAACTTATATTCAGAATCTCAGTGATAGTTTCTATGAAATGACTTAGAGAAAATAGGAACATTAATGTGTTTCTTGTAGGTAGAAAGCATACATATTTCAACATTGAGTAATAAAACCTATTATATTTTAATTGGTGAAAATTCTGTTATGTCAAATAGAACATTTTCTCACTCCATCCACTCCACTGTCCTTCCTTCATTTTTTCTCTTCCTTCTACTCTTTATTCATCTTTACCTCTATCTCTTCCCAGATAATTTTTAAGCACTTATTTCACGGTTAGTGGTTAAGAAGACAGGCTATGCAGAGGTGGGCAAACTTTTTGACTCGAGGGCCACAATGGGTTCTTAAACTGGACCGGAGGGCCAGAACAAAAGCATGGGTGGAATGTTTGTGTGAACTAATATAAATTCAAAGTAAACATCATTACATAAAAGGGTATGGTCTTTGTTTTTTTTTTTTTAGTTTTATTCATTTCAAACGGGACGGATCCGGCCCGCGGGCCGTAGTTTGCCCATGGCTGGGCTATGGGGTCAGATTATCCAAGTGAAAATCATGCCAGATATCTAGGGAAAAAGTGGTTTAGGGCACATCATTTATTATCACTAAGCCATATTTCCCTCAGCTCCATAATAGGGATGCATGCAACCTCACTGAGCTGTTGCAAAAAAATGAATTTGATTAATCACTTAGCAAAGTACCTGGCCCTTAGTAAGGGCTCAATAAATGTTAATGACTAGTGGTTGTAGTAAGAAGAATTTTCAAAATTCTCAAAAAAAATGTAGGAAGAGTAAGCCTGGATTGCTGTTCCAGAAACAACATTTCCTTGTGCTAAAAAAGCAAATGAGAGTCCATTTCTCAAAGGGGTTTTGCCCAGTCATAAATAACTTAATTGAACACAACTCTCCTCTTGAGATGTGAAAATACATCTAGGCCGAAAACGTTTCTACTTTTTCTCCGTTGCCAACTAAACCTGTTTTATATTTGTCATGAAATCAAATGCTTCTGCAATGAACACAGGAAGGATTATTGCCCATAACAACCTTTTCTGTTCAGAGATCAAATTTGCTATCACTTGAAATGATCCTCAGCTTAAATCAGGTTGAGTATGACGTCCATAGTGCTTGGAATACTCTAATTTTTGAGTATTTATGATTCGCTCGTACATAGTTGTGGTTAAAATATCACAGTGCTTTTTAATCAAACCAAAACATCTTAAAGATTATGTCCTACATTCATAAAGTCACAAAGATTTAAAGGCGATGCAAAGTCACAAAGATTCCATTGCCTATGTAATAATATTTTATAAGGTGATAGGCTAAAAGCATACAAAATATTGGCTAGAAAACTAAGTTCACAAATGTTCTTATTTTGTATCAAAAAACCATCTGTAGCTAACTTAATTTTTCAGGTTCTTCCTTAGAAAGATAAAAACCAGAACTTCAGCAAGTTATTGCAAAGAAAAGTTTTGGCAATGTCGTAAGAGATAACCTCAAGGAGAAAATAGGAGGACCTATTGTTTTGAGCTACTTGAACATCTCCTCTAATATTCAATAGAGTACTCAAAAGCTGTGGAAAACCTTGAATTGGGGGAGTATGATACCAACAGAACACATTTCAATAAACTAAAATCATTTTCACGTAAAAACTGACATTTTCTCAAAGCTGCGTCAAAATGAAAACACTGTCATATCTATCGAAGGAAAGAATAAAATCCTTCATAGAAAAAGTCCACTGTATTCAGTGACATTTAAACTTAGAGAATTTTTATTTTCCCAAAAGGGAGAACAGAGAATGGAAGACTAAATTTGTTACATTAAAAAGTTTATACAAGTGTGTAAGCAACACAACTTTCTATACTATCTATCACAGAATCCTCTCAAAATATATGTATTACAAAGAGATGTGGATGGTGGCGGTTCAATATGTAATCTCAAACAAGATGAAGCGGGCAAGCTGAGCTGTTACTTACCGGGAAAGTCCTAACCTGTCTGCCACAACCCTTGCTAATCTCTCTCTCTGCCGCTAATACCTCCCTGCTTCTTGTCCTCCTGATCCTCCTCCTCTTTCTCTCTCTTTTCACCAGCATTAGGATGTACACGCACGGGCCCACAAGTGGAGAAAGAGAAATGACTCCGTTGTTATCAAGGTCCGACTCTATTAGGGACTGTGCTAAATGACAGCAAGTTGGAGACAACCAAAATTGTTTTCAGTCTGTGTAACAGGAGAGAATGAGACTTCTAAGACAAGGAGGTAAATGCTAAATCAGAGACGAGAGGAGGGATCTTGGGAGTCAGATAAAACACAGGAGAGGTGGCGTATTGTTTGGCCCTTGATGAATGAAGGAGTGTTTGCCAAGTAGAGCAAGTACCAGGAGGGCATCCCAGAAAGGAGGAACTTTGCGGGTAAATGCCCCCTGGCTTCGAAACGATGAAATGCCTGAGGTGTCTAACACTCAATCCTACCTTCAGATCTGCCCGGATCAGGGGTCACCGGACTTTAAAGAGATTCAGCTTTTGTGGCGATGTTGACATATTCTGTCCCCTTTGCAATTTGCTATTGAAGTCCCATGAAATTGGAGACACACTGGTCTTGAGGCCTTAGCCAAATGATTCTGCTGAAAATCCGTCCCCACTGCACCACTGTCTTGATATTCGTGTATATACTATGTAGTTGAATACATACAGTTAGAATATAGAATAATAATTTGTCTGAAATCAGTGGCTCAGCTGGTGTGTATGTTGAAACTAAGGCAGCATGAAAATGTAAATGTTTGCCAAATTACTCCTAGTTGGGGAAAAAAGGGGGAGGAGGTTCCTAGAAGGAGTAAAACAAAAAACAAAACCTTAACTTCTTTACTAAATAGCTACATTGCACCCAAACAAGAGGAAAGATTTCCTTTTAAAATTACCCTGATCCTATAATTTTAGTTTAATCATTTTAAGTAGAGTCCATTTGTTTTAAATATCCCCCCGCCACTGGTCTGTCTTGATCCACTCAGTCTTGTGCCACCTTGAGAAATATCGATAATCTATAAAATATTTAAATAAATTATTATGTAATAATTAGGACACATCTGCTTTCACTTTTCTGGTTTCCCAAATTAATTTGACATTTACAGCTTTGGCAGCACAGATCCTCATTTCAGAGCAGGTTCAATGAACAAGAAAAATGGCTCTCCAATGAGCCAGGCTCTAGCCTTAGAAATGTTCATAAATCAAAGGACTGCTTAAAACCTGAAGGTGGAGAGGAGATGTGCTGTAGGTATTTGTGGGACCCAGAGTTCTCCCCAGGGTTTCCGGGTTCCTCAGCTCTGTGCTAGGAATGCATCAGAGGCAGGATGTGGGATCCTTCAGGAGCAACAGAGTGGGGTGAATGGGGGGGAGTGTCAGTAAGTTAGAGGAGCGAAGAAAAGAGGGGTTTAAGTGGGGAAGGAGAAGGACACCGACTTCGGAGAATCACATGTAACACAGGCTTGAATAATGACCAATGTGCTGGCCAGTGAGGAAGGACAGGAACGGGTGTCTGGAGTCCGGGAACAACGAGGAAAGGGTCCCAGGTAGCAACCCTGCAGAGCAGCCCCCAGAGCAGCCAGTTCCACTTGACCCAACGTTGGCCGCTGCGTGCACTAGAGTCCTGGCTTGTCATCAATAAGTATCCTGCCAGGAGCTTCTCTCTCCACTTCCTCTTCCTGCCAGTCTTCCCTTCGTGGCTTGGAGCCTGGGGACTCGGGAGCCTGGGTGGCCATTTGTTCGTTTGTTGTATTCTTGGTAAAGTCTACCGTTTTAAAGAATTTGCCCTCGAAGAATAGGAATGACTGGCACAGCTATCTGATCTGCTATTCGTCTCTTGGAAATGCTATGACCCAAACACTCTGTCCCTTTATTTTACTAAGCTGTAATCAAATGATAATGATTTTCTCATTTTCCCAAACCGAGGCTTTTAGGAACACACACCTGCAAGTTACAGGATGAATTTCTTGAACTTTTTGTATCAATAATTTTGACCAATGTGTTACCTTGGCCCAATGTGTGAAATTAAAAAGAGCATTGCCATTTATTATTTGCAACATTTTCCCAAAGCACATTTCACTATTGCAAAATAAAAGCTGGAGTGAGGCTATGGGAAGCAAGAAAATAATTGGGATGTGGTTTTATTATATAATTTTTAAAAAGAGAGAGATAAGCTTTCACTCCAAAAATTGTCCCGGAATCAGGAGGGGCAGATCATAAGATTGCTGTATCATTTTATAATTATACTAGAGGCCCGATGCACGAAAATTCGTGCAAGAGTAGGCCTTCCTTCCCCCGGCTTCTGGCACCAGCTTCCCTCCAGCACCTGGGACCCCGGCTGGCTTCTCTGCCGCCCCCACCCCCCGCCCCTCCGGCCCTGGCTTCATCAAAAAGGACATCCAGAATGATGTCCGGAAGACATCCAGTCTAATTAGCACATTACCCTTTTATTATTATAGACACTACAGCAGCTTTTAGTGTATAAATGATCCATTTCATTCAAATTCACTGACAACACAGACACCCGAGCTTTCTATGCCTTTAAAGGGATGAATTTTTGGAAATCCAACATTGAAATTTCCCTTTAAGAAGGAAACAAACAAAACCTTTGTCCCGACAGGGCGATTTCTCACTGCCACATTATTCACGACCAAAGAGAGCACGGTTTGTTATTGCAACACATTGGTCTTGCCTAGCACACGGTAGGTTTTATGTTCTATACACTCTTAGCCTTTGTGAAACTATACTTTCCAATTTATAACAGGAAATCCAATTCTATAAAAATCTAATTATTTCATATGGTGGACCCAGCATGACTGGGCCCCTTTCCTTGGCTGGGTGCTGAGTGCGTTTCCTCCAGGGTTTGTACTTTTTCAACCCGGCCACGTTTTGGGAACACACACACAAAACGGCACTTGGCACAGGTCCTCTCCCATCTCCTTTCGGTAATTATAGTTAATGAAACTACGTGTGTTTTTTCACTTGTGTGGTCTCCTGGAAAATAAGAGTTTATTTTACTCTAAAAAATGTCATTTCAGTATTTTGGTTGGTTCAATATTATCTTTTTCAAGGGTAACAAGCAGATTCATTCCAAAAATATGTTAATAATTATGGCATTAACCAGGAAAGAAATTGCCGTACTTCAAAATTAAAATTCATCGGCCTGCTGCTGGGTTCTGTAATAAGTAGGTCATCGGTGTGGGTGTGCCTGCTTAACATGCATTTACTATCCACATGTATTCCCTCACCTAGGGGCCTGATATTTTTAATGAGATTATATCAAAGGATGGGAAGGCTGGAGACGTTGTAACATCATTTTACTGGGTAATTCCCAGAACTCTGATCCATTTCAGTGAGGCAATTAAGACCACTAACTACAATAAATGATACTAGGAGATTATAGAGGGTTTTCTGCATGAGTGCATAGTTTAAAAATTATTTAGGTTTACTTAACATAAAAAACACTTCCAGAGGGGGAAAATGCTGGGTTTTTGGTGTGTGTGTGTGTGTGTGTGTGTGTGTGTGTGTGTTTTTCTTTTTTCATTTCATTTTGCAATTTAGCTGAATACAAAGAAGCGATTTTCTCTGTGCCTGTGCGGCACTTACATGCACTCTGATGATACATGATTTCTTGGAGGCGTGGTGTTCAAAGTAGAGTTTAATGGTAGCTTTTCCTGCATGTCACTGATCCCTCCAATGTTCATTAGCATTATATCCAGTCTGCTGTTTAGGGGGGGCGACTAATAAGCCTAACTGTTCTTTTCATGACACGCTGTGCGCGTTACTACGTGTGCGTTGGACAGTTTCTACAAAACAAACACGGGGAGATCCAAGTTTTTTGCCTTGAAGAGTTCATTCTGAAAGCGAGGTGACCTCTATCCCCTACATACTCACTCTTTATTTTATTTTATTTTATTTTTTTCAAGTCTCTCCAGAGGGACTCATCATACGCAGGGCTCTATGAAGAGAAAAAGAGGACCATTGTCCTTATCACCTCCTTCCAGAAAGTGGTAGAGTAATAGGACTTTGTGAGGCGAAATGAAGCCAGGCTGATGGCTGCTGATTAAAAATTGACTCTGCCACATCAAAGAGGAGTTGAAGGTGAAAATGCTGATCACTTCCCTCTCCCAGGGACCCTGCACCATTTCTTTTATTCAACCTTGAAAGGTTCTTTCTGAATAAGATAATATCCCTTGAGTCCATTCTGCCTTGGCAGCATGGAAAAATGTCGATCAGTATGCCTATTCTTTATGGAAAAAAAAGGGGGATTTTGTTAATGACATAGCACTTTAAAGTGATGGCTTGTATGTGGTAAATGCTGAAAAATTAATTATAAAATGCTTCTTAGACTGTGGATCAAATTAATTGCTGATATGCAGCTACGAAAGAGACCACCGCAAACCCGAACAGCCCTTACTGCTTTTTTATTATTATTATTATTATTTTCACCCTTCGGTTGATTATAGCTGCCTTGGCCTCTCTTTATTTTCACCAGATTTTAGAAACACTTAATCCTTAGAAAAGTTGTCATCTGTACTATCATACACAGAAAAGGAAAATTCTCACTTTCACTTTTTTATTTTATTTTTGTCAACATGCATCTCTGGTCTATATTTCCTGAATGCCTTACACTACCCATTTGGAGATCAGTCCCTAGAGTATCAAAATATATATATATCCATGTGCATATAACTGTAGATACACACAGCTACAGTCTAACTAGAGAAATACACGCACACCAATAGAGTTAAAATATCGGTGAAGGAAGATTTTACAAAACATTTACATATTTATAAACAAATACAGAATCTGAATCTACTCAAAAACATCAAAGATGGATAAAGAAAACATTTTATCCTACTTGGAAAAAATAAACAGTTTACTGTACAGAATTCATAAAGACTTGATGCTAAGGAGACGTCCTCATTCATTCATTTTAAGTTTTCCTATTAACCCTCACTTTAGAGCGCACACACCGTTTCTAAGCAGCTCATCTCTCACTTCCCCAATCCTGTCTACAATTTTGTAATGAAGAAATGTCTCATGGATTATCAGAGAAATCTAAAACAGAATATAAAATTGAAGAGTAATTAAAATTCTTCATAATAGCTTGAAATTCTTAATTTAAAAATTGAAAGTGAATAGAATGGAAGCTACATATTTGGGTAAATGAAGTGTTTTTAAATATTAATGTTCTAAATAAAGGAGGTGAAGAAATTAGCTAAAGAACATATGTGCACACCCCATGGACACGGACAATAGTTTGATGAAGGCCAAGGGAGGGGGAGAGGGTGGGGGAGGCGGGAGGAGGTGGGCAAAGGGCAGGGAAAAGGGGGACATCTGCAATTATGTCAACATTAAAATTTTTTACTAAAAAAAAATTCTCTATATAATTTTCTTGTGAAAATGGATCGTCACTTAGGTAACAGACCATGCAGTTTTTCTGCCCCATGTGTCCACGCTTATGCAGTGCGCAATGCTTACACACGGAAAATATTGTTAAATCTCAGAATGAATTCAGATACATAAGATGATGTACTTTTACACTCAACAAATATAATTAAAAGGTCTATCATAGTGTTTCTGATGTTTGTTTCTTGTAACATTTAAATAAAATTGTATAGTCTTGCTAATCACTAAGTGGAAAATCCTCATTTCCACATGGAAGAAATTGTGATATATAATTACATCAGAAAACAGCAAGTAAACTACTAATGACATTTTAAAAAGTATAAGAATAAAAATATTATTCTCCTTGCTTCAATGCCAAGTTTAACGTGCTTATAATTGGAAGTACATTACTTGATTCAACTTTCACCTAGAATATCTGTTTATTGGTTGGCTTCTTAATACCCAGTTTCCCAAACTATCTGGGTTTACTTTTCTTTTTGGTTAAATCCTCACCAACAATACTCTTTCCATTGATTTGAGACACGGGGGGCGGAGGGAGAGAAGTGAGAGAGACACTTTAATCGCTGCCTCCTACAGGTGCCAGGATAGAAGCTGCAACCCAGGCACATGCCCTTGATCAGGAACCGAACCTGCCACTCTTCATTGTGTGGGTCAGTACTCTATCCACTGGGCAACACAGGCCAGGGCAAAAGTATCTAGGTTTACTTTTAATGCAGATATCTGAATATAGCCCCTCCAAATTACAAAGAACATTATATAAAAAAATGGCCTCCAGAGAAAAATAAAGTTAAATATCATTTTAAAGTTAAATATCACTGATTTTCATTTCACAGTAATACATTTCATATTAAAATGTGACAATAAGTGCCGTCAAAATATTGAAGGTTTAATCCATTCTTATTTCTAAATTTGATTACATTAATTATATTTCCATGGAAGTTATAGAATTAGGAATTGAAAATGTGGGCTTTTAAACATGTTCCTACTTTTCTACAAAATTCTTCAATATTCGCAATCAAATTAAAATAAATTGTTTCCTCTGGTTCTTATAGCAACTATCTAGTTTCACCTAAGACACACATTTTTCTTTCAACAAAACAAGAAGTTAAAAATGAAAAGTAAATGTAAAACTTTAGACAATAAATTTAAAAAATTGAAAAGTAAATTAATCTTGCTTTTTTGTGCTTAGTTTTTCCAATTAGTCCTTACATTTCGCTTGCATTAGTTTCTAAACTCTTTAAAAATATGGGCCATTTTCTTGGCTTGTTTTTGTTTACCTAATATCTTGCATAGTGCACAGTACATAAACAGTTTTCAAAAATATTTTCCATAAATATTTCTAATAAGTACAAACTTTAAAAATACTAGACTCACCAAGAACTAAGTGAAAACTTCTGTCAAATGGTCAGACAGATTTTTGTGTTGCTGGTGGCTCTCTAGTGCTATCATAAGCAAAGTGAATCAAATTAATTTATCAAAAATCTTGTCAGCATGTACAGGAAAGAGATACAATGATTTATATTGGCTATTGGGGTTCAGATACAATTTACCAACAAATACTTTCTAATTAGAATGTCTATTTTGAGCTGGCAACCGAATCATTCTCCAATCATACCTAACCCATATTGCCTCCCGAAACCCGTAT
>NW_006293700.1:6175673-6177403 GCF_000327345.1 Myotis davidii
GTTTAGAAGTTCCAGCATCAAACTTCATCAAAACTGTCCTCAGAACCACAGCTGCTTGTCTTAGAGGAGGGTGGTCTGTTCTGCCTTTAAGACCCCTGGTCCCACCCGTGCAATTTTCCCAGGAGCATTCTCTTCAGAGGATAGGGGTATGAACGAAGAAGAAAACAAGCAACAAGCATTGATCTTCTTATCTGAATGTCACTTGTTATTGGTAGGCTGGACTATGGACCTTGTTCTGGTTCAGCCTACCTTGTCCTTGATGCTGTAGGCCTCTCTAATTCGGTGGTTCCAAGTAAACAGTGTGTGTGTTGGGGGAGGGGGAAGGGTGTTGCTAGACTGCATTCAGTACTCTACAGCCCGCACCTAAGGAACCCTGCTCAGAGACACTGTCCCTTGCCTTGGTCCTGCCGGCAGTAGGACCATTTCCAGGTATTTCAAGATCCCCATTGGACTCTATAGCCATTTTCGAGCACTGTTGACCCTGCCCCTTGTCCAGCCCACACATCTATTCATGGGGAACCACTAGAACCAATCGGGCCCTCTGCTGCCTACTCATGGGTCTGCAAATCTGTGGACTAGAAGGGGATTTATCCAGATCAAGTTCCCAGGTATATGAAACATGGTCCCTTCATGGGATGGGCTACACTGCTGATTCCTTATCTTCAGCCACCCAAATGCCAGAGGCTAGCTCCATTCTGTATTTAGGAGTGTCATCAAATTTCAGAGGAAAAGGTGAAATACGTCTCTCTTCTTCCCCATACTTGAGAAGTAGGACTGAAAATGCATACAGGTTAATAATTTAGGCTCCCAGACAACCTCCAGAGAAGTCTCTTTACACACAGTCTTTTGTGCTGGGTGTACAAGAGCACAGATGAGGGGGGGTGTCTCCTTACAAACACCAATCATCTTCAGGACTAGCTCTGAAAACTCAAATCACGGGTTCAGAGAGGGAACAATTCTCACCATGAATAAAATACTCTGCAAAGACTGAGTACTCCCATGTGCCTGTCTTCTTACTGCCACACCCACGTCTATACTCATGGCTTTCTGCAGGCCCCATGGGAAAGTGATGTCCCATTACGGCCTTCACCAATGCCTATTTCTGCCTGCTTAGGGGGAAATACTCTTGACCACCCTTGTAGAACAAAGGGGGAAAACGTCCTATACAATATCCTGTTTTCTGTGCATGGCCATTGTTTATTCCCTTTTAAGACTTATGTTAAGGGGGATGACTGCAGTCAGGAAGAAAAACTTGAATATTTAATCCTGCAACTTGCCTTCCATTTACTTAATTGTGGTGGCTAATTTTATGTACCAGCTTGGAGAGTTTGTGGATGAAACTAACATTTAAATTGGTGGATGTGGGGTAAAGCAGATTGCCCTCTGTAATAGAGATGGTCCTCATTTAACCAGTTGGACAAGAGGAAATTCTGCATCAGACAACCTGCAAACTTTGCTGGCACCATCAGGGTCCCTGGGTCTCCACCAGCCAGTATACTGACTGCACCTTCAGCTTTCCCAGGTCTCTCCTGCAGACACCTGCACTGCCGGTCCTCATGGCAGATTGTGGACTTCCCAACGTCCATAATCACATGAGTCAATTCCTTATAATAAATCTCTTTATATGTACATTTGTCTTCATATACATCTCTTCATCCTATTGGCTTGGTGTCTCTGGAGAATCCTGACTAATACAATAATTAAGAAAAATGAGACTCTACTATATTGCA
>NW_006293700.1:6195500-6196053 GCF_000327345.1 Myotis davidii
CTTGCATTAGTTTCTAAACTCTTTAAAAATATGGGCCATTTTCTTGGCTAGTTTTTGTTTACCTAATATCTTGCATAGTGCACAGTACATAAACAGTTTTCAAAAATATTTTCCATAAATATTTCTAATAAGTACAAACTTTAAAAATACTAGACTCACCAAGAACTAAGTGAAAACTTCTGTCAAATGGTCAGACAGATTTTTGTGTTGCTGGTGGCTCTCTAGTGCTATCATAAGCAAAGTGAATCAAATTAATTTATCAAAAATCTTGTCAGCATGTACAGGAAAGAGATACAATGATTTATATTGGCTATTGGGGTTCAGATACAATTTACCAACAAATACTTTCTAATTAGAATGTCTATTTTGAGCTGGCAACCGAATCATTCTCCAATCATACCTAACCCATATTGCCTCCCGAAACCCGTATATTAAGTAAATGTCTGTAAATGTTGCTTTAATCCAGAACTTCTCCACCTTGGAACTACTAACATTTGAGACCCATCATTCTTTTTTTTGGAGGCGGGGGTAAGGGGTGGGGGGGGGGGTATCC
>NW_006293700.1:6197713-6207870 GCF_000327345.1 Myotis davidii
ACTGTTATGAATCGTAATCTCATGGCAGATTATGCAGTACCCAACGTCCATAATCACATGAGTCAATTCCTTATAATAAATCTCTTTATATGTAATTTGTCTTCATATACATCTCTTCATCCTATTGGCTTGGTGTCTCTGGAGAATCCTGACTAATACAATAATTAAGAAAAATGAGACTCTACTATATTGCATCTTAAATTCATTAAAAAATATAAACGACCCAAATTAATTTTTCAGATTAAAATTACTTTTCATTTCCAGATGATTTTCTAATAGAGTGCTGAAATTCTAATTAGTGCTTCTCTTTAATTGGCAAGGGTGTCAGGGCATAAGTTCAATTTCTATGTGTGCCTTTGACACATGGTAACCTTGGACACCAAATATATCAAATATTTGCTAAGGAATGTATTCTAATTCTCTTTGTGTAATGTAGCAATGTACATACACATATACATACATATTTATGTAAATATGTATATATGAATACATTTACATATATGTAATATATATATATACACATATATATATATATATTCATGCTAGTCTCAAGTGTCTCAAAATTAACTTCATATTTACTCTATCCTAAGCAAAAACCCTTGTTAAGACTTGCCTGCTTTTGGTTCTGTCTGTAAAATATTCTATTTTCCTGTTGCAAGAAGGAATTTGTCAAATTGTTATCACTGGTGAAAATGTCATCTATGATTACACCAAAATCTAAATAGAGAAGTCTCACAACCTTAGAACTATTTTACTTGAATTTTCATCTAAACATTTTTTCAATGTCCTTGTTGTTACTATGCTTTTTCAATTCTCTTTTCTTTCCAAAATGTTTCAGTAGATGGTGAAGCGTTTCCTTTAAAACTGGTATATAATGCATTGAAATATGGCAAACACCTAATCTACACTGTCTATTCTGAGCTGACAGGTAAATTAAAATTCTTAATAAAGGTTTAAGCATTTATGATTTGCTATAGTACTCAATACATCTTAAGAGAGAAAATATCTGAAAACAAATATGATAACAAATGACATAATTTTTTTCCAGGATTTTATGTTTGGTGTTAGAGCAGCAATGAAGGGCAATTCCGCACGGTTTTATACTAATATATTCTACACGAGTATTTATTATAGTGTAAGAAGTGAGATAACTTTCTTTTAAAAAGACATACCGGTGATTTGTATTTGGAACATAAACTGTTTTCAAGCAAATTCCTAATTCTATGTCCATAATCTCTGCCTTTGAGCCATTCAAAAATTTTATGAGCCTGCTGAAGGAAGATAGGTGAGTTAAATATACATAAGGCATACGGGGGATATGTAGTGGGTAATTTGGTTGACCAAGTGGACTTGCAGGCCAAATCAGGCATAAAGAATTGTAACAGGAACACCAAATATATCAAATATATAACAGGGATGAATACTAATACAAAAGCTCTCTGGAATTTTTTGTCTGCATTCCTAAAAGCATAATGTTTTTCCACTCTGTGTCTGTTTGTGTCCCCATATGACATTCTCCTCTGTCTGTAACTGTATCCAAATTTCTCTTGTCTTATAAGGATACAGTACAGCCCACAATAATCCAATTTAACCTCATCTTAATTTTATTATAACTGCAAAGACCTGATTTCAAAATAAGGTCATATTCATAGGTACCAAGGATTAGGGCTTGAACATATATATATTTTTTAGTTTGAGGAAAATACTCTACAATTGATTGTGCTGATGGTTATACATTTTGTGAAAGATCATTGTGTAAGGAAAATCATTGAATTATAAATTTGTCTTAATTGTATGCTATGTAAATTATATGTAAAACTGCTATATTAAATAATATAAATGAGAGAATGTTATTTTTACCAATATTTGAGTATATAAACAAAACGAATATATTCTCAAGTAAACTGAAGAATGTAGAAATGAAAAATCTAGGATACCTTCTAGTATAGATATATTCTCATAATTGAAGTAGAAAAATTCACAAGAATAAGTTAGGAAGAGATTTATTAGATGACTCACCTTGGACATAGTGAATGGAGGGAATACAAGAGAACTCGAGTTAGAGAGAGAGGGATAATATAAAAGAAATCCAGAAACTTAAAGAAGTCAAGTGCAGCCAGCATATAATATGATATTAGATAATGGAAATTGGTTTAATATAAAAATAAAGTAAGGATATGATGCTTTGAGACCATGTTAAAGGCACTGATAGGTTTTTAAGAACAGATGATCAGAATTGCATTTAGAAAGATAACTTTTAATTAGTTCATGAAACTGATGGTAGATCAATTAGAAGGCTGCCATACTAACATGAGAGACCATGGTGCCCTGAATTCGGACACTGCAGTGGAGTTGAAAAAAATAATAAATGCTCAAGGCATATTTGTGAGGTTGAATCAGAGATCTTGGTGATAAATTGGTCATAATCTATAAGAAATAAGAAGAAATTTGGCAAGATTCCTAGGTTTCAGCCTTGTCACCAAATGAATAGTGGACCAAATAAACAATAACACCAAAGAGGAACAAATTTAGAATTTAAGGCTAAAGATTTCATTCAGAGTTCTACCCTTTGAGTTTAAACTATGTCAGGAATTTAAGCGGGGGTTACTTAAGACCTGGACCAAAGTGGGCCCAACAGGAAGCTTGTTAGAAATGTCAAATCTCAGCCCAGGTCCCAGAGCAATTAAGTCAGAATCTGCACTTCTCTAGAAAGTGCTCCAGGTGATTATAGGCATATAGATCTGTATGTAGATTGTTGGATGCACAGGTCCAGAGTGCAGTAGGAAAGTTTGACTTGGAGCTCAGGACATAGAAGTTAATACAGTCTTACCATAGATAAAACTTTAAGGAATGATGAAAATATGTCTTCAAACAATGAAAAGTTGACCATCAATTCCAATATGGTAATAGATTGCTTCTGATGCTAAACATTTTCATATTCAATATTTATAATTCCTAATCATCTACTAAAAACTAAAGAGTTATAAAAAGTCAGTCCCATCAAAAGTTTAACCCTCTGCTCTGATTACTGTGCTTCTACATATATGACGCATTGTATCTAAGCATGCTTCAGGACGGTGACCGCAACATGGCAGCTCTATGGCTTCAACTGATGAGAAATGAAACAGAAGATGTGCAGATACGCATATATTCTCTAGATTCCTGAAATGTTCACCATCAAACAACTTAACCCAATGCACTTTGAAACTCTCTTCCTATTAATGTGACTTAGAGCAATTTATACCTGGCATTTAACTTACACAGAAAGTCGCTATTTGGAAAATTTGTGCTTTTCAGAAGCAAACTTTTGTACAGGCGTAAGTTATCCTTTTCTATAAATAATTTACTCAGTGCGGTTTCACCCTTATAAAGTTAATTTGTCAACCAAGGCCCCATACCAGGCAGACACAGTCAAAAAGCTGCGTCTAAGCTTGTCGGCACCGTGTTTACCGCTTGGTTCCAACGTTTCAACCCAGGATGCTCACTCTGCCCTGAACAGTGTGAGTGCCTTTAATTACAATCTGACATGTGTATTCTGCAGAAACAAAGGGCTGCGGACTGAGGGTGATGATTAACTGTTGCACTGGATAATTGCTTAAACTACTACTTATCTCCTGGTGCATTATCTCTTTTGAACGAAGTGGTTATTGGCTTTTTGTGTAGCGATTATACGATGTAAGTGCAATCATGCTGTTTTAACTCTTGTCAGAGTTTATGTTTAATGTACTTCCGTTATTAGAGGGGTGTGACTTTAGGTATTTTTTCTTCATTGAGAATCCTCCTGGCATCAATCTCTATGGCTTGGTTTCTCTGCTTGAGTAATGCCACATCTAGGGAAGGAATCAAGACATGACAACACTGTCTTCAGAGGAAAGATAAGAAAGACTCGTACCTTTTGTCTGCCTGTCCACGAATGGCAAACACTTCCAATGTTATGATTTAGACACAAAGTCAACAAACAGGTAGGTTCCAAAAACTCAGAGGATAAAACTGATGTTCAAAAACATGTTGTTTGTTTATTTTTTTAAAATGTGAACAGGACTTATGGTCCACAGAAATTTTTAAAAAATATATTTTTTTATTGATTTCAGAGAGGAAGGGAAAAGGAGAGAGAGATAGAAACATCAATGATGAGAGAGCATCATTCATTGATTGGCTGCCTCCTGCACGCCCTACACTTGGGACCAAGCCTGTAACCCAGGCGTGTGCCCTCACAGGAAATTGAAATGCAACCTCCTGGTTCATAGGTTGATGCTCAACTACTGAGCCATGCTGGCCGGGCATGACCCACAGACTTTATTCATTTTTGTAAATATGGGATAAGTACTGGCAAGTAGTTATCACAATGAACCCCTATCTTTGCTTCAAGAAAAATAAAACTCTAAATTAAATGACAGTGGACCCAAGAATGAGAGAAATGCTCCAAGAGAGCATTTAGCCTGTTAACAGCTGGGAACCAGACAACAAAAGACCGCTCACATGAACATCTGTTGGAGCTTTGAGTCAATATCCACATGTCTACCAACAGAGGACTAGATGGGACATTGCATCCCACGTGTGCGTGAACCTTCTGGACAGCTGCTGTAGCCAATCAAAAGCAGTAACATTCCTTCCTTGCACACTGTGCTCCTATCACAGAATGGCCCCTGCTTTACCTTATCCCACCCCTCTTATTAGTAGCCAATGCAAATTCTTTCAAAACAATTTAAATATTTCTTCTCCTACTTGATGCATAAAAAAGCAGGCCCATCAACTCCAAGATGGAGAACATGTTGCCCTGATGGTGGTGGTTTAGACTGCAGGCCTCAGGACATGGTCCTTTTGCCAGTTAGAAATATGGCCCAATCAGCCCTTTCTTTTGTAAAGACTTTCAGAAAAAATTCAATATTCCATCCTTTCAAAGCTTTAACTATGCATAGGTAACCTTCTGCCTCATAGGACTTTACTCCTCTAACAAAACTCATCTTTCAAGTTCATGTTTTCTCAGATGCAGCATTTCAGGATCACTTTGCATAGTCGATTTTGTGCCTCTCAAAGAGTTGGCATATTGCTAGGAGAAGAACTGCTTCTAATGAGCTCAGCACATACAGAGGGTCCCAAAAATGTATACACACTTTAACAGCTGATAGCTCAACTTTGAAAATGAAATATATTTTAATAAACACCGCCTTTATAAATATTCAAAGTGTGTGTACACATTTTTGGGGACACCTTATATTATTTTAATGTTTTCCTTGAGGTACAATTGATAAATAATAAACTGGAAATAGGTAAAATTTATAATTTGATCAGTTGTTTTTTTTAAAAAAAAATATATATATATACTCCTGAAACATCACAAATAAGATGAAAATATCTCTTAACCCCCAAGCTTTGATGAATCTCTTAGTAATCCCTCCTTTTAGCTTTTCTCTGAAACCCTTCACTGTATCCACAGACAACCACTGCTCTCTCATACTATAGTTTGCATTTTCTATTGTTAAATGTAAATGGAATGGTAAAATGTGAACTCTGACCTCTTTCACTTAACAAATATTGGAGGGGATTCATTCATGTTGCATTACTAATAGTAATGAATCAAGGATTCATTACTATTATTGCTCATTGGTGTCCCACTGTATAGAAATACCAGAACTTGTTTCCATATTGCCTGTGTGTGTGGCATTTCTGCTGTTTCCAGCCTTTATCTATTGCAAATAAAACTTCTGTCAACATTTGTTTACTAGTATGCATTGACACAGGTTATTTTTCTCTTAGGTAAATAGCTAGGATTGAGATGGTTGGATCACAGGATAGATTAGGTATCGTGTAATACATTTTTATTTCACATGATTTTTATCTCTACACATTTTATAAAGATATAAATCTGTATTTTCACAAAGTTGTTTGGAAGTAATAAATGTAAAGTGCTTGAGATGCAATGCTTGGTGAGTAGTCAGAACTCAGAAAGTGATAGCTGGCCTACTATGGCAGAGGAAAATAGAAAAGAACAGATGGAGGAGAGGAGAAAGCCAAAAAAAGGTCGGCAACAGTCAAAAGACAGCCCAAACAATGCATCTAAGCTTGTCCAGCCTCTTCAAAGTGGACGAGATAAGGGTCATGATGCATTTGGTAGGGCATAAAAGAAAACCTGATGACTTGGCATAACCACAATGCAAGCTGACATAGGCAGAATACTATGTTTGTGCTAAGTTTCCCATTATCACTGACTCCTCTCATCTCCTCCACTTACCAAAGCATTGATCTTCCAGTCAGATCTGATCTATAGAAATCCCTTGCAACTCATTTGCAATTAATCAGCCAAACCCACTTTTTTGGTTTCTCGGACTTCATATTCCACATCTATGTCCAGCTCTTAGAAGTGCCACTAGGCAGGGAGTTAGGAGACTGAGATTCTCACTTCCACAAGCAGTGACTTGTATCAGAGGGTGGCTGCTTCTTTCCTCCTCAACGAGGGCAGCGATCAAGAGAGATAAATCTCATGGAAGAACACGGGCAAGAGGTTGATTACAGGTTGGAAAGTCCATAAGTGACGGGCATTACCATCATCACCATGATGAATTTTTATTTCATGGCATCTTCGCCTTAATTTCCTAAGGCCTGATGTCTTCATTTTATTAAAAAAGTTGTAATACTTGCCCTTTGCATTATCCTAAAACTCAAAAACAATAAAATATAAAGAAATATTTCTTAAAATGTAAAGCATCTTATATAAGTGAGCATTGCTAGCTACTTCAAGAACTTTAATGGAAATATGCCATAGATATTGAAAAAATAAAGAATTCTTTTGAGTGACAGTTATTTCTAATGCATATGAAGCTTAAATGGTACTCTAGTTATGTACATATGTATGTGTGCATACATTTGCTCATCAAAATATTTGCGTATTTTTTTACACTGCAAATCCATAGAATCATTTCCTATCTCTAAAAAATGTGTGAACATGCTGTTGTAATCACTTTGGAAAGCACTGCATAGTACAGTGGGGCCTTGACTTATGAGTGTCCCGACTAACGAGTTTTTCAAGATATGAGCTGTCTTTCAGCCGATTTTTTGCTTTGAGTTGCGAGCTAAAATTCGGGTTACGAGCCAGCTTCAGATACCCCACCGCTAGTTGGCGCAGCGAATGTCACAGTGAACGCCACAACATCAGCCCAGCATCACGTGTCTCACTCGTTCACTTTATGATTTGACATGCGAGTAATTTGAGTTATGAGCTTCGTCACTGAACGAATTAAACTCGTAAGTCAAGGCCCATTGTATAGGCTTAGTCCTGATAGACTATGTTTAGGTGTTCAGTTTACCTTAACGGCCCTACTTTTAGACCAAATACACGTTACTAGCTAAACAGCTTTTGCTATTTCACATAGAAGTTTGCCTGACTTCATTAGAGACTCCATAACAGAAAGTTTGAGGTTAGAATTGCCCTAGACCCCAATTAACATAACCTGACATACTAAAAAATCGGTTCCTATGTACTTACACATGTGGGTATTGAAATGTAAATTAGGATAAAATGAAATTAAATAAAAACCCAGTTCCTCAAATATTTTACATGTAGAGTAGCTCCATAAGGCTAGTGGGCCAGCATAGTTGAGAGCACAGATGCAGAAATTTCCGTCAATGCCAAAAGTTTTATTACAGAGTTCAGCTATACACACTTATTTGAAATTATATTGGTGAACGTCCAGAAACATTATTGCATTTGCACATTTCCACCAAATACTCAAGTTTAAGGAGGAAGAGATTTTTGTAAATAATTTTAGCCATAATAGGATTTAATTTTCTGTAAGAAAGATGATGATACTATCATACTATCTGCCTTATTCATTATTCTTGTACATATAACATAAATTATACAATAAGTATTTAAGTAGAACAAATGCACTTTGTATATATCTTTTTACACATTTAATTGTATCTTGCAAAGGTAATTTTAAAGCACTCTGTGTATTTAAATATGGAGATGCTGGTCAAATTTTCATTTATTATTTTGATTTTAGACAAATTAGAAGAACATTTACTTAATAATTAATTCTACAACAAGACGACTAACAAAATAAAGATAGTAACACACTAAGTACTGTATATTTATGATCAATATTTCCTAAAGAAAAAAAACATCAAATATCAATGAAATGCTCCATTGGACATTTTAACCTATTTTTATATCTTTAGAAACATTTAATTCATTGAGTTGTTCACCTGACATTTTTACAGATTGCTCTGATTGTAAAAATGTCATTTTAAAATGACGTTTTTACACTGTCTGGGTCTTAAAAACATCAAATGGGGGGGCAATTCTTCACTTGAAGTTATTAAACATGACTATAATCATAAAAATGTCATTTTATGATAATTCTTCATTTGACCTTTTTACACTTAGGGGCTCCTTTCTTTTCTTCCTTAAAAATTTGATATTAGAAATGAAAGTTTACAGAAATTGGAGGCTATCCTTAAAAAATTAAATCAGAATTTCACTGCAAATGTTGCCATGGTCTTTAGGAAATGGTTCTGCTATCAGTCACTTTCCCATCACAATTCTGGGTGTTGTTGGTGGAGGAGCATGTGCAGGCCTGTGTGTGTGTGTGTGTGTGTGTGTGTGTGTGTATGTATCCACAGTGATATCCAACCACACCTACTTGTGTCTTCTAACAAATAACCTACGACTCTTTACAACTTTCAGCTCCATTATTGCAATTTTATAACATATCTATTACCTTCCATAGACACATCACACAATAGTCTCTTTCTCTCAGTTGTGGTGACTTGGATATGGGTTTGAAGTACGTAAAGTACCAGGATACAGGATATACTTTTATTCTCTGTACATTGCTACACTTTCAAAATTTTTTATTTTGTTTGTATACATGTGTGTACAGAAAGCACAGTAAGAATGGTGTTCAATATTTGTGTTTATTCAATGCCCGTTTAGTGTGTGATAAATATGCTCATATTTTGGGTGAACAGAATAATGCTGATAACAACATTTGGAGCACATATTTTATGGCAGGCACTGATGTGAGAATTTTATTTGCACTGATTAATTCTCAACAATCCTGTGAGGGATATATTATTGACTTACACCTCAGGACAATGGATCCCAAAAGGAACCAGGATTTGAAACCAGGCAGGCAGAAACACTAAGATAAATGAGCTTCCAGTGTTTCTCTCAAATGCTACTTGCACTTGTACTGTGGGACATGCTGACATTTGGGATTATTATGACAACAGATTGGCTTCAGAGATGGAAATGCTAAAGAGGCATCTAAAAGCATTTTTCTTCTCTTCCTCCTATTTCAGCTGCAAGCCTCTCCCCTCTTGGAATCCAAGCAGGCACTGGGACAGAAAGGCAGCTAGCACAGAGAGTACAATAGAAACAATGGTTTCAGGTTTACACCGCTCTGAGGCCGCTGAGTCTCTGGAAACCAGTGAAAACAAGTAAAGAGAGCCAGGATCTTCCTGGGATAGATTCTGGTGAGACTTTGGCCAATGGGCACCATTGGATCCTTCAAAGAAAGGCTGATATAGGGTATCATAACTGTACATTTTTTTTCCACTTTTCAGGGATTCAAGGAGAGTCAGAATAGATAATCTGAGACCCTTTCAGCCTTTAACATGAGACATGTTCAAAGCCTCTTGCTTCTACCTAATGAGGGGACTAATGACCTCATGCTGTTACAGCCCAGGCCACATGGTGAAGGCCAGCCTGGTCCCAGCATCTTGACAGAGACTTTATTTAGTGTTCCCTAGCAGCTGGTCTGGGATCAGTCCTTTCAACCAATAGAGAAAAATAACAACTCAAAGGAGGGGAGGGGGCATAAGCTAGAGGAAGAACAAATTTGGACAGTTCCACAAAGAGTAGACTCCCTAGAAGAGGCAAGTATAAACCTGTGTAAAAAGAATGATACTAATATTTAAGGAGATGAAAGTCTAGAAGATCTTTGTGGAACTGAAAAAGGATATTTTTATGTTAAAACATTCTAGGAGAGAACAGACATATAGACCAATGGAACAGAACAGAGAACCCAGAAATTGATCCAAGCTATATGCTCAATTAATATTTGACAAAGGAGGCAAGAGCATACAATGGAGTCAAGACAGTCTCTTCAATAAATGGTGTTGGGAAAATTGGGCATATACATGCAAAAAAATGA
>NW_006293700.1:6208595-6214559 GCF_000327345.1 Myotis davidii
ATCACACCATCAAACCTCAGAAGGAAGGCAGGGGAGGGTGGGGGTAAAGGGGAGAGATCAACCAAAGGACTTGTATGCATGCATATAAGCATAGCCAATGGACACAGACACCAAGGGGGGTGAGGGCATGATCAGGGAGTTGGGGGGGCAATGGGTTGATAAGGACACATATGTAATACCTTATTCAATAAATAAAATTAAAAACATTCTAGTAGAAAATTGAAAGAAAATATCATTATTGAGATTCAAGTTACAATCTTGGAAGACTGATATAAAGAGACAAGCAATGAAAAAAATATCCCTCTAACCTAGACAAAGTACTCAATCCCCAGGCTGAATGATCTTATTACACAGGTTTTGATGAGAAAACATACTTTTAAGGATTTGGTAGTAAAATTCCTGAAGCCCAAAGTCAAGGAAAAAACTCAGAAGCTGAAATAAATATTACTTATTCTAGAAGAAAAATTAGACCAGCATAAAAGCTCCATCTTGTAACTCATATTAGAACACCTGGTGAGCTGGCATCTATAAACTATGGAAAGAAAAGGCCAAAATAATACCATTCAACTATCAGGAAATTATAAACAGATATGTATTAAATATGAATATTAACTACTGAAAAAAACACTTGCCAAAGTGTGTTAACCAATCAACAAATAAATCAGAAAACAGAACACAAGGTATAGAAAGCACAAAATGACAGGAACCTTTTATCTGGAATATCCTTCCAGTGCACTTACTCTGTTCTTTGCCTTTACTATTTTCTAATCAGCTACCTATACAGTTAAACCAAACAGAGTTATAAGCTGAATAGAATGTGAAAAATAAGTGTTAATACAGATCCTTGAAATTGAAAGACTGAGATGCAAAGACAGACAAGGAGAAGTGAAAGTATTAATCAAAAACAGTTAATATAAAAAAGGAAGAAAAGGGTGGGCAGTAAAACGGGGGGAGGGAGAATGCAAGTGAGATGGTAGAAGACTGGGGAGAAGAATGTTTTGATGGGGTAAACAGTATTTTATTTTCATAAACTATTCAAAACAAGTATCCAATTGTATAGAGTAAAACTAATGCAACAGAGAAAGACAACAGAAGACTGAAATGATATGTTGGAAAGTAAATAACAAATATCATCACGTCCAATCCTAAAACATAATAAACATGGAAACAAGAAATAAAAACAAATTTTAAAAATAAAAGAGTATTAAAAGAAATAAAATCAAACTGAATTCTCCCATTAAAAGAAATACATTGTCAAATTCAATTACAAAGCAAAATCCTATTACATGTTAGCTGCAGATTATAAAAATGCTTCAAATTCTTGATTCCTTCCTGTATCCACATCAGTATCATTTCCCAACTGTTGGAATCTGTATCTTCATTTAGAATTTCAGTGCAGCAAGGTCTGAGGCTAGGCCTACAGAGGGAGGTGTGGCGCGTTGCTCCCTGATTGCTATTGCACCTGTGCTAGGGCCAAGGCAACTGCTCGGATAGCGCACCGGAGGGTGAGACCCGTACGGGGTACAAGCTGAGTTGCCCCATGTTTTCCCAATAGAGACCACCCTAGACCAAACAACAAGGAGCGCCCCAAGCCCCACCCCCACGCTCCAGGTGAGAGAAACCAGGCAGAATCTGAACAACTGCCAGTCATATGCAGTTAACTACAGGCACATAAACAAACCCAGCTCAGATCAGCCAACCACAGGCCAGAACAGCTGAATCCCGCCACAAAATTAGTGAGCTATGAATAAACGATTATTGTTTCAAAGGACTGGGGTTTTGCGGTTCTTATTACGACACATTATTGTGCAAATAGAAAGCAGAAACTGTTTCTGAGTGAGTCCTTAAAACTACATAGATACGATAATGACAGAAATAAGGATTGGGCAGGAAGACACTAAGCAAATGCAAATGAAGAGGGACCCGGGAGACTAATGTAACATTAAAAAAGTGTAACATAAGGTTTATAGCATTTATCAAGACAGAGAGGAATAGTGTATAAGAGAAGAAGGCGCCATTTATGGAGAAAATATCATAATCATTAACTTGTATGCACCAAAGTAGCTGATGGACTACTATTAGAACTGCAAAAAAAACCCAAAACAAACAAACAAACAAAAAACAACCAACAACCCATGATTTAATCTACAATATTAGCGGGATGTTTTCATATGACTCTTTCAAAACCTAACAACTCCTGAAGAGAAGAAAAAAGTAAACTGCAAAACATTTAATTCAATCAACTTAGTTTACTGAGATATGGGTTATTAAATTCCATTTACTATATATATTTTTAAGCCCTCAACATTAAACAAACAAAAACCCCAAAATCAAGTTGCTTCCACAGGTAAGGAGCTTGGACGTTGAAACTGAGAGCTGAGTCCTAATAACAAGCTAAAAGCTAAAAAGACTGAAAACAACTCTTCCTGGATCCATAAGAGACGTGAGGCCGAGGCAAACCACTTCCCCCACGATGACTGCAGAAAGCCATGCCTTACCAGCCTGAGATCCAGGGGCAGAGACCCCACGGGCACCAGCGCCGAGGGAGGAAGGCCTGCGCCTAATCCATGAGCTGCTGGAACCTCCAGGTGGAAACCCTGGGAGTACAAATCTCCTGGAGGAGCCCCTCGAAGGGGGACTCGCCCACTTGGATGAGTTCAGTTCTAGGAGCACTACCAGGCTCTCCCAGGGAATGTCTGGAAAACACCCCGCTTCCCGGGTCCGCTGAGTGAGGGCAAAGTAGCTACAGCTGATCCTTGAACTGCTGATTCGGGAGGGAACTAGAAGCGCCCACTGCACCTGCAGTTAGAAAGGTGCCTGTAACTTTTCACCCTACAGTAGGCCCTTCGCATCTGCAGATTCCACCCACCAGGGACCCAAACCAGTATTTTCTCTCCTGGATCGGGAATGTGCCACTGGGAAGCAAACCAGTCGAGGATGTGAAAAAAACTGTTTTCTAGCGCCATTGGTTGAATGGTCAGATGTGAAACCCTCAGGCATCAAGGGCCCAGGGCGCTTCCTGATAGTGCAGTGTGTGTAAATGGACCCTTGCAGGCAAACCCATGTTTTTCCAGGGTCAGCTGCATTTTGAATTAGGACAAAGTCCTCTGTAAACAGGAGCAGGGGGGAGTGAATATTTAAAGTGTTGATAGGAAAAAACCACCCCAAACCTAGAACTCTTTACCTGAAAAATTATCTTTCAAAGGTGAAGGAAAAATACTTTCTCAGGCCAAAGAAAACTGAGGGAATTGGTTGCTGATAGACCTGCCATGGGAGAAATATTAAAAGAAGAAATCCTTTACCGAGAAGGATATGAATATAGGACAGAAACAGATCAAAGTTTGTTTAAAATGTTAATAGCAACTATCTATCTATCTATCTATCTATAAAATGAATGATCGCAATGACCTAAAGCAGAAAGCAGGGGTGAGGAACCTTTTTCCTGCTTAGGGTTATTTGGATATTTGTATCATTCACGGGCTGTTGTACAAAATTATCAACTTAAAAATTAGCCTGCTATATTTGGTCAAACCTTTAATTAGCTCACCCCTAAAGCTCCCTCGGGGCCAGGCCAAGTGATTTTGTGGGCCTTACATGGCCCACAGGACGGGCATTCCCCACCCCTGATCTAAGGGGAAGACAGAGGAGGAATTAAAATTATGTTGCATTACAAGGTATTTATTACATATGAAACATATAGTGTGATTTGCAAGCGAACTTGTTTAGTTTTTAAATGTAAATGTATACTGCAAACTTTAGGGCAACCACTAAAAGAAATATAATTGATACTCTAATATAAAGAGAGAAAATAAAATCATAAATACTTAAAACCACACAAGGCAGAAAAAAGAGTGAATAGGAACAAAAAACAGGGACAACATGTACAAAACAAATATTAATCCAATTATATCATTCATTGCCTTGAATGTCAATGGTCTGAAAACACTAAAAAAGACAGACTGTAAAAACACAATAGCCAACTATAAATGGGATAGAAGAAAACACTTGAAATATAAAGGCATGAATAGATAAAAGTAAATGGAGGGAGAAAAATATATTATGCTAACAGTAATAACAAGATAGTAAGAGTAGCTATAGTAATTTCTGAGAGAACAGACTTCAAATTAGAAATTTAGAAAACATGATAATCTTACATTGCGGGCAGAAATGTAAATTTTTATAGATATTGTGCATCTATTAAATTGAAATATTCATATACCATTGTCTAAGGAAATTCACTCCCATGGCAATATGTTCTTTAAAACTTTTTAAAAATTAAAAAATAAAATAAACATTCATTGTACCCCTAAGTACATACCTTGTAGAATTATCCATGATCGTCAAAAAATGGAAACAGATTCAACGCCCATTAATAGGAGAATGGTTGAATAACTTACGGTACACCCATATTGGGAATCATTGTACAGTCATTAAAAAGAATTACTTGCATGTGGTATTTTGGGGTGAGAATGTTAAGTTGCAAAAGTAGTACATGTTCTCATTTTTATTTTATTATTTTTAATGTGAACCACCTATCCAAATTTATTCTTTTTTCTGTTTTTCTGCAAAATTCTTAGTTAGCACTTCTTTTTTTTCCAGGTGGTTTTCATGCTCATTTTTAGAACACAGGACTAGTGGTGTGGAAATAGGAGCCTGAATCAGATGTGCTGGCAGTGCTATGAGGGCGCTGGTGATGAGAACCAAAAGGCAGTGACTCAGCTTCTGAGGCAACCAGGTGTCTTCAGTCATATTCTTTTTTTTTTAAATCTTTATTGTTGTAAGTATTACATATGTCCCCTTTTCCCCCCATTAACCTCTTCTAGCTCGCTCCCACCCCCTGCCCCAGGCCTTCACCGCCTTATTGTCTGTGTCCATCGGTTATGCATATATGCATACAAGTTCTTTTTTGGGGGGAGGGGAGGCTATGATCTCTTCTAACCCATTCTCCCCTGCCTTCCCTCTGAGGTTCCAGTCATATTCTTGACTGATGCTTTGAGGGAATTCACTAGTAAGAGTTACTTTTTCCCATCTAGATTCTGAGAGTATCAGTTTGATATGTATTATACATAGAATATGTAGGTGTTAGGAAAAAATACAATAACAGATTTTTAAAAGCTAGGTTTGGCACTCAGCTGGTCACTAGATACCTTTCTGACCAGGATTTTAATAGACTGGTGATGGGAGGGGGTAGAAGATAAGGAGCATAAAGTGAATAAATGAAGTGACTGCAGGTCACATCTTTGGGAGGTGTGTCAATAATACGAACAAAAACTGGCAGTAGGATGTGGCCATAGTGGGACCTTCTGGGCTGTAGGTATCAGAAAACAATACATAAAAAGGCACATTAAAAATCCAGTATTTTGAATAGCAGTTAAACATAATTTAATCAATTGTTAATGGAAACCGTAGAATATATTCAGCATACCTCGCCAAAGAAATTTAACTCAGACCTCAACTTTCACCACAAGGAGCCCAAGTAGTCCTCACGATCGTGACTTTTGGGAGGATAATGCAAACATAGACAAGACAAACGCCAAATTAGACTAGAGTATGGGCTGAGTATACATACATATACCTACACATGCACATACACATACACATACACATACACAGAAAGCAACACACACACACCCCGGAACAAGAGAAGGATCAGATTATGAAACAAAGAAAAGCTTCTAGACTGCAAAAAGCCTGGAAAAATCAATCTAAGGTCATAGATTTTAGTTGGAGGACTTAGCTGAAAGGTCTCAAAAGAAAGACTCGGAAGCACCCCTCTTCTCATGGGCCTGAGTGATAGGATTCCCACTAGGAAGATAAAACCACTGAAACACAATGAGTTTAATCAAATTGCCCAAGCTCACGGGGTCTGAGGCCAGAGACGGGGCTGTCAGGCCCATGGACATCATTTGAACCTCTGCAGCACCCTGCTGCACTCAATAAAACTTCCTAAACTGGACATTGTCT
>NW_006293700.1:6215583-6227095 GCF_000327345.1 Myotis davidii
CTAGTTCGCCCATTAACATCTAATAAACTGCCCTGGTCAAGTAGCTCACTTGGTTAGAGCATCATCCCAATACGTCAAGGTTTTGGGTTTGATCCCCAGGGATGGCACATACAAGAAAAGAGCCAATGGCTGCATAAATGAGTGGAACAACAAATCAACGGTTCTCTCACTCTCTCTCCCTGTCTCTCTCGCTCTAAAATCACTAAATAAAAATTTAAGTCCTAACTGGCTTTGCTCAGTGGATAGAGCGTCAGCCTGCGGACTCAAGGGTCCCAGGTTCGATTCCAGTCAACAGCATGTACCTTGGTTGCGGGCGCATCCCCAGTAGGGTGTGTGCAGGAGGGAGCTGATCGATGTTTCTCTCTCATCGATGTTTCTAACTCTATCCCTCTCCCTTCCTCTCTGTAAAAAATCGACACATTTGGTTCATGCCAGGAGGTCCTTGATATTTGGTCCTGTCCAAAACAAACAGATATATACATATACATATGCATATGCATATGCATATACATATGCTGGGTTACATACATATACATACACATACACATACACAGAAAGCAACACACACACACCCCGGAACAAGAGAAGGATCAGATTATGAAACAAAGAAAAGCTTCTAGACTGCAAAAAGCCTGGAAAAATCAATCTAAGGTCATAGATTTTAGTTGGAGGACTTAGCTGAAAGGTCTCAAAAGAAAGACTCGGAAGCACCCCTCTTCTCATGGGCCTGAGTGATAGGATTCCCACTAGGAAGATAAAACCACTGAAACACAATGAGTTTAATCAAATTGCCCAAGCTCACGGGGTCTGAGGCCAGAGACGGGGCTGTCAGGCCCATGGACATCATTTGAACCTCTGCAGCACCCTGCTGCACTCAATAAAACTTCCTAAACTGGACATTGTCTTATTTATGTGGTTGTAATTGCACATCTCAGCACTACTTATGTGACCTCACGTTATATACCTGAGTGGTTGCAAAATAGTGACCAGTGTCCTCTAGGAACTTCCCCATTGATGGCACACTACGGGGATGGCTATTCCACCGAGGTATTTAAAACACAGGGGATCTCTGAAGGTTAGTAAGGCAAGGACCTTCGGATGAGATGAACTTCCTGAGTTAGCATTAATTTTTAGGACCTTAGGTTTAAAAGTCTCTAATAACCCCCTGGATGGCAGAGCTGTGGATTGATTACTTGGGCCACCTTCCATACTTGGCAGCTACTTCCTGTCCATGAAATTACCAGCCATCAAAATGGAAAGGGGTATACTTTGGAAGTTTAAATTCATGGCTTCCCCCCACCTCATTTCTGTATGTGACGTATCTGTTCCTATTTGCACTGTAGTATTAATTAATGCTCTGGCAAATTACAATAGGATTCCTGTGGCATTAGATTTTTACATCCACATGAATACCAAAACAATTCAGTATGATTCATATTCTAACAATGAGTATCATAGGAATCAATAGTGAGCATGTCACTTAATAGAGCATGTTGCCAAACAATTATTATGCGCAGTTGATGAACATCTGGATAAGTGCCATCATACTCTGTACTCAATTAAAACAACAGCACTAATAATTAATATCAGCATTATTCATATCAAATTATGGCTGTGGGTATTGTGTGTTCTAGGAAATGACTAGAGGAATAAATGTTCATTCCAGTCCATTTATATCTTGCTCAGAACTATTAAAATATAATTTGCATAGAATACATGCATCGCTCAATGTAGATGTAACTTAAGAAAGCAGCTTTCTCATCTGCTGGATGATTGAGAAAAATAAATGATTTTTTTAGAGAATAACTAAAAATGCATAGATAAGGACAAATGCCTCATTTTTAGTAGCTTGTTAAAAATAGCTTGTTAGGAAAGCATTTAGCATTTGTTTTCTGAGAGATAAATGCAATTTGTAGTCTATTAGAATGAGTAAACAATACACACACACACACTAGACTTTTGAATAAACTATAGCTATCCACTGTCTGAAATAAAATTTATACTAAATTACTTAATCTAAGGTCCCAGAAATTTTTATCTGGGAGATATATCTACTTCGTCCATTAACATCTAATAAACTGCCCTGGTCAAGTAGCTCACTTGGTTAGAGCATCATCCCAATACGTCAAGGTTTTGGGTTTGATCCCCAGGGATGGCACATACAAGAAAAGAGCCAATGGCTGCATAAATGAGTGGAACAACAAATCAACGGTTCTCTCACTCTCTCTCCCTGTCTCTCTCGCTCTAAAATCACTAAATAAAAATTTAAGTCCTAACTGGCTTTGCTCAGTGGATAGAGCGTCAGCCTGCGGACTCAAGGGTCCCAGGTTCGATTCCAGTCAACAGCATGTACCTTGGTTGCGGGCGCATCCCCAGTAGGGTGTGTGCAGGAGGGAGCTGATCGATGTTTCTCTCTCATCGATGTTTCTAACTCTATCCCTCTCCCTTCCTCTCTGTAAAAAATCAATAAAATATATTTTTTAAAAATTTAAAATACATATTAATAAATCAAATAACATTGCTATAGGAGCTCCTGATTCTAAGAATATGAGTCACAAAATAGGCATATTTTAATGGTGGGCCAGGAAGTAGCGGCATATTTCCATAGACAAATATGCCACACACACACACACACACACACACACACACACACACACACTACAATTCAAAAATATGTTTAGTTTTATCTGGTGTTACCACCAAAATGATGCCACAAAATTGAAAGCCTCAAAGCTAGCCAGACTTCTAACTTGGCTGACAATAGTGCCTGTGAGAAATCTAAATGTACCAAAGTACCACTTTCAAACTCAGGAGGCTAACAATTCATGGATCTTTCGGAAATATCTCAACTTGCTGCAATATTCTACCTGTATGAGAGTCCTTCTGAGGTGTAAAGTACAGTAGCAGTAACATGCCACGATATGCATAAAGCAGATTTAGTGGCACAGGAAGGGTGGACAATGCTAATATATCCATTACTCCATGATTAAAGCAAAAGATGGATTTACTAGAACTTGAACCTACTGCGTAGAAAGGAATTAAAGATAGCCATCCTCTTCTGATTACTGGGGACCTGCTTCTGTGGGAAGGCAGAAGGCAGAAAGATGGACTCTGTAAACATGCTGATAACTGACCTCCTGATAAACTAAAGGTATTTGCTGGGAAAGTCATGATATGGGAAATGCTCTTTGTAGGATGAGCTGGTTTGGGATTTCTTACAATAAAGAAACCTATGATTTGGGGGCTTATGGGGCATGGCTCACTGGAGAACGTCATGCAAGCTATACAAATCTCTGTGGTATGAAATGCAGAGGTTTCATAACAACATTCATCCTAACTTCTTTGAAAATTAACCTAAAAACCTCTGTAGCACGCCAATGTACAGCCGGAGAGTGGGAGACCCTTCCAGGAAAGGACCTAAAGGGCCGCATGGAGTGAGTGCTCTGCATGTCTTTCCGCTTCATCCATATCCTTGATCGTGTGCATCTTTAGTATAAATATCCTACTGGGTAAGATGCGGTTTATGTGAATACTAACCTTTGTGTGACATCAACTACATCTAAGTGTCTTTCATCAGAGGTCAAGGATTGGGTACAGGGCAAGGATGGCATTGACATGGTTTTTAAACTGGCCACATAAGTCTCATGTAACCACTTAGTCTCCTAGGACAAGAATAGGAGTCAAAATTCCCCTAAGATCTTTTCTCTCAATGTATAATGTCAACCACTGACCATAAGTAGTTATTTATAAATCCCTTAATTTTTTTTCTCAAGTATATTTTTACTTTCTGGAAAATGTTACAGTGGTTACTGATAGAACAAAGAAAATCAGGTACAAAAGAGTTTAACCTAGTCTATTTTTACTTCAACTTTAACATTTATTTCGGCTCTTTCTCTCTCTGTGTGTCCCACCAAAGAGGGATTTCCAGTGCTTACATTTTTTCTCTGCACAAAGCCAATCACTTTCCCCTCAAAAGTCCATCTATCAGTTTATGCTCTATTCAAACAATATCTTTTTACTCTACAGGTTCTTTTCAGTAGTGGAATTGTGTAAAAGTATCAGCAATGCTTGGAGTTTGACATCTGTGCTCCTCCTCTACCAGTTGTTTGCAACTCAGGCTACAGGACTTCCTGCAGGAAGCTCTCAACCTACAGTAACCATCCTCAGCTCATGTTCCACATCCATAGGTGATCTAGACTGCAAACATGTCCACAGGTGATGGTGATAAGCATAGCGCTGCACACACACACACACACACACACACACACACACACACGCTCATTAAGAATAATTGTTCTGAGGTAATTCATCTTAACTTTGTAGTATTTGTGATATGGCCAGCCAAGGCCAAGATTCCATTTCATGGCCAAAAACTCTAATGAGAAAAGCTATGATCCACAGTGCAGGCCTCATTATCACTTTGCTTTAATCATTTGGGCTGATTGACTCTTAAAAAAAGAAGGGGAGCTATTAGAATGTAATAAAAGGGTGAGTGTGTAATCCCATTTATAGCCATGTTTTATTGCATGGACAAAGACCCTGAATTTAGTACATTTATGAGGGAGGTGAAAAATGTGTCTTGCTTTGGATATACAAAGCAAATTTAACCCTTAAAATTAAGAAAATGTACTCGAATTTTCCATTTATTATTTAATAATATATTTGGTACACCATTATCTTTGCAGGGGAGGGTCTCTCGCTATTCAGTATGAAGGCTCATTTTCTCAGCTAAAGGTTGGAGTAATAGTATTTATTTGAAATGTAAATGAAGATTTCCACCAAGGAATGTATGTTTCATTTAGCATTTGTCTCTAATCAGAATGTCCTATGAATAATGTAGTTTGGCACCAATGTCCTCATTAAGCAAGTTTCCCATTATTGAATTTTCTGATTATAATCTCCTCATTAAACTTCCTTTACTATTTCTGCTGATGATCATTCATGTGCTTAGGCATTCAATATTAATCTGAACACACACACACACAGCCTCTGTAGATGAGAATCAAATTATATTGATGACCAGATGGCCTTTAAATAAAGGGTTGCTATCCATTGTATGTCCAAGAAATGGCATGGAGTTGAATTGTCAGAATGGGCTGGAAGAGAAAATGAGTTTCAAACTAGTCTCAATTTATATCCATCTATGAGGCAATTTCACAATTATACTTGATTGACAGCAATGGCCAGGAAAGAAGTAGACTGGCAAGAGAAATGGGACTACCTAGAATAGCTCTGTTGATGTTTTCTTATTTTCCTCTTGGCTTTTAGTTAAAGGACCAAAAATTATACAATATTAGAATTTGCCAAGGACTTTGAGCAACCTTTATTTTAACCACATGAGACCTCAAGGGAAGAGCTTTTCATACCCAGGATACAGATTTCAACTATAATTCTAAGAAAAACAAAGATCTTCAAAATTTTTAGAAGGGAAATACATATTTTATCTTCTTAACATTTTGACAAGATTAAGGAAGAGGAGGTTGACATAAGTAGTAATGATAACGAAGTGTCAAAATCAAGCTGGAGAGGGAATTTTCTTTTCTAGATACGTGCCTTCCTTCCTGAGGCTCCTACAACCACACTTGAACTATATCCCAAGGTTCTAGGAAAGAATTTATTAATCAGGGAACATTTTCCTATGCCATTTTATGTGTTTATTTCAACTATTCTTCAATGGGAATACAGGTGCTCATCACAACCTGTATTAAAATGATGTGTTAAGTCATAGTAATGATGTAAAAGATATAAAGATATAAAGGCTATAAAATACACATATGAACTTTAAACAATGCTTACTTTTGGGGAGGGGATTGGAAAACTGAATGAAGGCTCATGATTTGGTGTGAATATTTCTGTATTATTGAAGTATTATAATGACTTTATATTTGTAATTATAAAAGGAGGACATCTTTTTCCCCCAAACATTCCTAAGCTTAAAGGCTCTAGCCTTTTATCTAAATTAGCACAAATTTTAAAAAACTTCCTAACAGATATTTCCACGTAAATCATATTAAATCATTTGTATGCTCTTCTTGAAACCTTCCCAAGCTTTTTAAGTTGTGTTTTCTGAATGATGGCCAGAATTGGACATGGTCCTTTTGTAAGCATTGCACTAATATGGAATTAATAAGAAGATAATGTGTCTCTTTGCAGATTTTCATTTTTATAAGGTCAATTATATATATGGGGAACAGACTTTCAAAGACATTAAGTTGAGCATGTAGTTCTTTTGTTAGGACTTGTTTGGCTTGGAATAAGTTTAAAAATCACCTGCCCAGATTAAGCGGGATGAGTTTGAGTAGTGGAAGTGCATTCCATGCTTGCAGTATGTGGAGTCCTACATTCCCAGATTTTACATGTCTAAGGCAGTTGCCATTGAAAAACGCCAGGGACATACTCAGTGTTTGCCTTAATGCTATCCTTTTCTGCAGAGCTTTAAAATGCAATGCTGTTGTAGAAACTTACTATTAATATCCTGTTTTATGAAAAATATTAGAAGATATTCATTATAAGTCACATAAAAAACATGCAATGAGTACCTACCTTATTCAAAGGTCGGGCATACGGATATAAGGATATAAAAAGGTATTCCTTCATGAATAAAAATGCTCACCACTCATTAAACCCATGTGCCAGAACTATGCTAAGCTCTTCCAGAGAATTATTTTATCTTCATAATGCTTTTCTCAAAAAAGAAATTTAATAACATTTAAAAAATTAAAAATAAAATTCTTCACTGTCTGAAGAGATGAAAAAATGTCATAGCATATATAATTCCCACAGTGTATATTCAAGAGCTTACATTTATATACATTTTATGTGGTTGGGGTCTGTAACATTATATTTATTAGATATATAATATCCACTTATCCAAGGAAGCAAGAACTACTGCTCATGTTTGCATGTTGGTTTGTGTTTTTGCTAGACTCCCATGATTATGTAAAATGAAACCTAATTAAAAGGTATGCATCAAGAATCCAAGAATTATGGACGAAAATTACCTATTAGCCATGATAGATCTTGAACAAACCTCACTTTTTTATCATGTACCATGTTTCTTTTGATTTCTCACATCTGGTAACGTATATGTCATTATTAAACTGCCATCTCTAGAGGCTAATTCAGTAGCATCCACCCATTTAGCTCTGTCTGTCAGTGACGCCAACATTTTTATCTCCACCCCTCAGACTCTTGCTTTCTTCCTCTCTTGCCTGCCCTGCCCCTCTCTCTAATTCCTTGAGGAAGCTCTTTTGTTGTAAAATTTGTTTAAAGGGGATTAATTAAATAATTCATTACACAGTCCGCAATAGAGAACTATCATGTTTTTAAATTTCCAGTTAAGCCTTTTAGACAAGTTACAACAATACACTCAATACAGTCTTTGAAAATATACTGAGGCCTAGCTGAAGAATTTTTCCTGTACTGCCAACCACTAACAACTCTCAATCCTCTGACTCTGAAACACTAAGCAGATGTTTGCAATTTGCCCTCAAGTTGAGACTAGAAGACATGCTAAATTGTAGCAAGGGGGCATTACGTTTAAACATGTCAAACAAGAAGGTGGTTGATCAAGTCCCTTTTCACAAGTCCTTTTTTAGCAGGAGTAACCTGGGAGAGTTTCAGCCAAGTCCATGCCTCAGGGGCTGAACGCTCCATTGCTGTCTAGCACGTTCAGTCCCCTTTCCTGAATGGCATGGGGGTGGGAGTGACCCACGGCTGCAGGAGAAGCATAGGGCAGGACACGTCTTGCCTGCAGATTTGTGTGGCTGTGTAAGGCAAATAAATAAATGACTGTGTCTTCCGTTAGTAGTAAAGGCCAGTAAGGAAAATTTGAGGCCTGCGGTGGTAATGAATGATTCTGATAAGCATGTAGAAATGGCGGTACGGAATCCTGAAACCCCTCGCAACGAAGTGTAGTCTCATTATCTACCTCCCGCCACACTCCACACAGGAGACGTGAAGATTCAGGTATCATCAGCAAAGGCCCATAGGAAAATGGTCCATCGAGGCAAAGCTCTCAGTTCTTGTGCAAGAAAAGGTAGGAATAACTCCACGCATTGAGTGAGCCGAGTTAGAAAATTAGGCAAATTAACTAGTTCACTTTAGTCACAAGTCTAACTAATTTTCAATGAACTTCAGAAAGCAGCAGGTCATTGAAGGAGAGCCCAAATCCTAGGAAGACTAGGTCATCCTAGCTCAGCCGTGGGCAAACTACGGCCCGTTTGAAATGAATAAAACTATTGACAAAAAAGACGGTACCCTTTTATGTAATGGTGTTTACTTTGAATTTATATTAGTTCACACAAACACTCCATCCATGCTTTTGTTCCGGCCCTCCGGTCCAGTTTAAGAACCCATTGTGGCCCTCCAGTCAAAAAGTTTGCCCACCCCTGTCCTAGCTTCAAACCTCATACCCCTTCTTTAGTCTTTCTATCAACCCTTTTCTCCTCTCAAGCCTCCAAAGTTGTTTCTGTTTGCTTCCTTGCTTAAAGCCATAACTAGTTACCCATTTTTACCTCCCAATTTCTTTTTCCTGCAAGAAAGACTCTGTTAATAGTACATTTTTTCCTAGTCATTTAAAAATGTTTATTTGTTTTGACTTTTAAAAATGTCTTTATCGAACAGACTGTCAAACTACAGTGGGAAGGCCGGGGAGGAGATGGGTGGGGGGCGGTAAGAGATCAACCAAAGGACTTGTGTTTTGCATGCATATAAGCATAACCAATGGACATAAGACAATGCGGGATGAAGGCCTGGGCTGGGAGACCAGGAGAAGGTTAAGGGGAGAGAAAAAAAAAGGAGACATATGTAATACTCTTTGTAATACTTTAAGCAATAAAGCAAAATTTTAAAAAAAATGTTTATATTTAAAGGACTGCTAAATAGAGTGAAAGCAAAAAATGAATCCCAAAAATAACAAATAGAAGAAGTTGAAATGGATCCACGGGTAGTGAGAATCAGATTAAAAATGTCTTTGATTTGCAAGTTTAGGGCTCTTTTTCAGAATTGTCCGTTGACTGCCTATTTTCTATGTATTGAAAAAATAAGGATAAGGTACAATTTATGACAGAGAAAAAATAAGGTATGTTACTAACAGCACATCAATGAGAGTGGTGTCTTCTCATAGAAAGTTTGGCAATGATATAATAATTCTCAGATAAATAGGCATTGGTTAGTAAAAATTAGATATATTTATATGTTTGTTGAAAAAGTAAAGATAAAAATAATTTAAATTATGGATGATGAGATATGGTAACATATTTACAAATTAATCATGTTCTTCAGTCAATTGTGAAATAATACAAATTACACCTCATACTATGTTTACTTTTTAGGAAACTGACAGAGTATTATTCCCTTTAAAGTAAAGAAAATAAAAGTTTTAGATGAAGAGTAAAATAGTTAAAATTTATCACTGGTCCTAAACACTCTTGAAATGACATAATTTTCCATTAAAGTTATGAATTTCTACAACTAAGCTGACACAAAGTAACTTTGTCAAAATGAAGCATTTGAACGTGCTGTTCAGAAATACATCATTCATAGAAATGGCAGAATTCAAATTTATAGTTTAAACTAAAGATACTTTTATTATTCTGACTATAACACCTTTTTAAGTATATATTTTATGGACTTTAGAGGGAGAGGGAGAGAAAGAAACAACAATGATGAGAGAGAATCATTGATCGGTTGCCCCCTGCATGCCTCCTATTGGGATCAAGCCTACAACTCCAGGCATGTGCCCTGACCAGAAATCCAACCATGATCTCCCGGTTTATAGGTTGATGCTCAACCACTGAGCCACACAGGCCAGGTGAGATATAAACATTTTGATAAGAAGTCCTTAGGCTAAAATTGCTTGAGACTCTGTATCCTGATAGAGTGTAAATTTTTTCAAGGGAATGGAATTTTTAAAATCTGATTTGGGCTCCCACTTGATCACTAAATAACCATTAACTGATTTCTGCCTTTGATCTTCAAGGTTATATCATTCTTTGGTGGCAAGTTCCCATTCTACTGTTTCTTCACATGTGCTATATTAACTTCAAGGGCTGCTGGAACAAATGGCCATACATTTGATGACTATAACAACATAAATTTATTCTCTCACTGTTCTGGAGGCTAGTAGTCCAAAATGAAGGTGGCAGCAGGGTTGTGTTCTCTCTCAAAGCCTCCACGGAGCACTCCTTTCTTCCTCTTCCTACACGGCAGTGATTGCTGGAAACCCCTGGCTTCTTGGTGTTCTCTCCTGTGTATGTCTCTGTGTCTTCAAATGGTGTTCTCCTCTCCCATTCCCTGTGTCTGTGTCCAAATTTTCTTCTTCTTACAAAGGCATCATTCATATTGGAGTTAGGGCTCATCCTAATCTAGTATGAACTCATCTGAACTTGATTACATCTGTAAATACCGTAATCCCAAATGAGGTCACATACAGAGATTCCAGGTGGATGAGAATTGGGTAATACAGTTCTAGCCCACGGTGCACTTCATATACAACTCTACAGCTCAGGCACAGGAACTCTTCCTGTGAATCACTGAGACTGCATCGTATGGCCAAGACTTTAGTTTTAGCACTGGTCTTTACCTGGCCTCTGACAGAATCAAAAAAACTCTAGGCATTCATGATCTGATACATGCAATTTCAGTCCCTTGATGGTAGAGGTGAAGTATGAATATTAATTGCATTCTCCTTAACCTGAGCTAAGTCCCTTCACCATAAGGAGAAATGGTGAACTGCCCAACATTCACATATGAATGTGGCTTTGTTGTTCTCCATTCATCATCTTAAATACATAATTGTCATTAAATGTCTGAAGCAGTTATATAACATGTCCCCATTATTCTTTATTTAATCTTATAAAATGAATAATATACCTTTATGGCATTCATGATATGAAAAATTGATAAAGGTCTGAAAGAAGCCCTTGAAAAGGTCAAACACCTATGCCCTTGCCTATGTTTATGTCACATTAAGAAAATAGACACTTTGGTGGACTACTACAAATTACTTTGCAAGAAGCATACCTGACATTGAGACATGTGAGGGGAAAGGAGCTCTGTCTACCATCTCCGCTCTCTTCACTTACCTTCTGCCCAATCTCACCAGATTGTAAAAGAAAGCAATCCAGAATAGAAGAGTGTGTAGTGCTGTGCTTAGGATTAATTATTGATAGAAGAGTTGGGCTTGAATCAGGGTTGGTAGACTGCTTTGGGCTATCTTGGGTAAGTGCCCTAGCTTCTTGAAGAATCCATTTCTGTAGCTATATATCAATGCCATCTAACAAGCTTATATTAAAAATAAAAATAAGCTCTAACCAGTTTGGCTCAGTGGATAGAGCATCGGCCTGCTGACTGAAGGGTCCCAGGTTTGATTCTGATCAGGGGCATGTACCTTGGTTGCGGGCAGATCCCCGGGGAGGGAGGGAGGGTGGAAGAGGCAGCTGATCGATGTTTCTCGCTCATCAATGTTTCTAACTCTCTATCCCTCTCCCTTCCTCTCTGTAAAAAATTA
>NW_006293700.1:6227152-6244253 GCF_000327345.1 Myotis davidii
TAAAAATATTTCCTTTTCTAGAAATCTTCTTCTCTACTTATGATATATAAAATCCAAAAGGTCTATGGGTAAAGACTGGAGAAAAAAGTGATTCTACTTATGCTAACTTATGTTGTGATACTAGAAAAAAATTAAGCATAGTCAAAGACAGGTGGCAACAGCAACCCAAGTGGATCCAAAAAGCTTTAAGCATTTCTTTGAAGACACAATAGTTGTTTATAGTTGTGAAAGTGGTGGTGATGGTAGGAGTGATGATGGGAGCATCTAAGAATAACAAAATGTTCCATTTATCTGAACAGACTTGCACCTCCAAATAAAAAGTGAGAGATTTAATTGAGACACAGAAATCGTTCCTGGAACTTAATGTGAGGATACCTCATGCTATTGGTCTGGCTAAACTTCTCCATGGCATCGCTGCTTTGGCATCCATTTTGTTTGGTCAGGCAGCCTGCAAGGGCCTTAAGCTGACACTAGTCCCCTCATGCAACTGCATGACCTAGATACCAACCTGCAAAGTCAGGAGCCAATGTGAGTCCCTGATACAGCTTCTTCAATAGCCCTGTGATCAATGGTCTCCTCCCTGCCTAGGGACTTCTCCTTGTGAGTCCCTTTGATAACACCCCCCCAAAGCCTTCCAAAACCCCACTCTCTTTGGTTTGAATTGACCAATCCTTTGCTAGCCTAAGAACCCCTAAATGTCCCACTCATGGACCCTAATAAAGGCACGTGCCCTGGGTCTGCATCCCTCTCTGCCTGTGCTCTGCTTGACCTTCCCATGTGGCTCTGTTAGCATGTGTGTACTTTTGGCAGGACCTGTAAGTAATAAACTTCTCTGTTTCATCATCTCTTCTGGTCCATGTTGCAGGACCTGTATGTAATAAACTTCTCTGTTTCATTTTCTCTGTGGTCCATGTTGCACCGTTGAACTGTGGCCATGTAGCAGCACCCTGTGCACCACCGAACCAGTGATAATCTAAAAAGGGCATAACACCTCAACAAAATCATGGTACTAACTACAGTTAGGTCCTCCACAGAAGAATGGGGAGAAGAAAATCAGGAAGCAGTAAACCACCCGGCATCACAAAGCTTGACAAATGTCAGTCCTGGGTTTCTAGATGAGAATATGACAATTTTGAAAGTGTTTTCTTTAGATGATGTACGAATTTTTGGTGTCATCTAAATGCCAATACCTTTTCTAAATGGAGTGCTCCCATTTTAAAGATAAGACAGCTGAGACACACAGGATTGCCTGGTTAACTGAAATAATCACTTCAATTTTCAGGAAGGCCTGGTTTTCCTCTTGTTTCTCTCAGGTAAACACATAATATTACAATCGTAACTCTAAAGAAGGTTGAAATGGGGAAGAGCCAGGTACCTGTGAGCAAACAGCTAATGGAGGAAGTAACAGGGGAGGAGACAAAACTTCTTTGGAGATGACACTAGATAGGAAAGCAAGTCTCATGCCTTCACAGAGAGCGCGGTTTTGATTTTTAATGTTTTTGCCATAAAACTGTAACTTCCCCTAAGAAACTATCCTCATCCTATTGATATTAAAGCAATATAATACTTAGCCTAAAATTACTCCGCTGGGTCCTGTACTCCCCCGTGTCTGGAAAGGGATAAATACTTACTTCCTTTGTTTAATAGAAATAAAATATGGAGTAAAATTCAGGCCACAGAGTACTGTCTCAGAGGGTTGGAAGCATGTGTGTATGTGTGTGTGTGTGTGTGTGTGTGTGTGTGTGTGTTTTCGAATCATTGAATAAAGACATTTCTCCACAGCTACCTAATAAATCAATGTGTGATGTAGGTTATAAAGATTTTTGAAATTATATTCCAAGAGGCTAATATGCCATTCAGACTAACAAGACGCCATCGGGCAAGGACTCGGGGCGGGAAAGTGCTCAATAGTCCTGCGGTTAGGTCTTTGGGCTCCGTGAGCCTGTGTCCTTTGCTCTGTGACCTTCAGTAGTTCTTCTCAGTTACCTTCCCTGCCACCTCCAGCCTAGGTGGGATAGGATGACTAGAGAGGGCTGGAGATTATGCTGATTGGGCCTGGATAAATGCAGTATGAGATTTTTAAAGAGAAAGTAAGTCCTTCTTGAAATGTAGGGACTGCAAGCCACAGCTGGCATGGTAATTTTCTCTCTTGGATCCCCTGGATCTTTCCATCCCGACCACTTGCTTGTAGACTTGGGTTTACTCAGCCAACCCGGAAATAAATACACTCACACAAACACTCAGATATGTGTGTATATGTATTCAGATATCTCTCCTCCTGGTTCTCTTCTGGTTAAACCCCAACTGATACACTCTACTAGTATATTCTTTTTTTCTAGGCTTCTTTACAAATACTTCATATGGCATGGTAGGAAGGATCAGCCATCTGAGCTTCAGAGCAGGGATGCAAGGCAACAGGCGGTGACGATCCCTGTCTGGCAAGAGCACCAGCGGCACCAGTTTCAACTGGGCCGACGCTCCAGTGTAGCACCAGGGCCCTTTCATCAACGGTCTATGCGGCAGCGTCCAAGGTCAAACAGTGATAGCAGGGTGTCCGCGGGGGACTCGCTCTGGACTATGACTGTATCTGCATAGTCTTCTTTGTTCCTGACCATTTGTTACCCCAGAGTCCAGTATTCCCAAGGCATCTGTGAACTGCACAGTAGACTTCCAACTCATTTCTTTTCTGATTGAAGAAGCCACCAGTTTCTGCTGCTTATAACTAAGAACTGGACTCTCATACTTGCCACCTCAACTCACCTCCTCAACATCAGGAACGGTTTATCCGGCTTCTGTTTTGCCCCTTCCTAGTGTTACCTAGGAAATGCTTCTTGCGTGGACCCATGAATCTATGAATGTGGTTCTTATAGTCCTTGTCATATGCCCACCTGATTTGGTTTGTTTTCTGATCCTTTGTGACGTGTTGTTGTTGCTTGTTTTGTTTTATTCAGGTTTCCCTACTTTAAAAAATATTTTTTTATTGATTTCAGAGAGGCAGGGGGATAGAGAGAAAGATCAATGATGAGAGAGAATCATTGACCGGCTGCCTTCTGCACACCCACTACTAGGGATTGAGCCTGCAACCTGGGCATGTGTCCTGAACTGCAACTAAATCATGAACTCCTGTTCATAGGTCGATGCTCAACTACTGAGCCACAGTGGCCTGGCATTTTTCCCTACTTTTTAATTAGAGTGATTAGATGCAAAATCTCTAAAGTCATAATAAATCAATGTGGATACTGATTCTAAATTTTTTAAAATATATTTTATTGATATTTTTACAGAGAGGAAGGGAGAGGGATAGAGAGTCAGAAACATTGATTAGAGAGAAACATTGATCAGCTGCCTCCTGCACACTCCCAACGGGGGATGTGCCCTGCATCCAAGGAACATGCCCTTGACTGGAATTGAACCCGGGACACTTCAGTCCACAGGCCAACGCTCTATCCACTGATACAAACTGGTTAGGGCTAAATTTTACTAATGTTGTGACCGTGGTCACAGCACTAAACTCAGTATGACTAAGCTTCTTCATGTGAAATATTGGCATGATTATAATATCTAATACAAAGGCTAGCCAGTGATTAAATATTAATGAGGTGATAGAAATAAGTTAGTTAGTTGCCATTTTTATTGCTGTCCCTGAAATCATTTATTGAGCACCTGCTAGGTTTTGGGGTCTTTATACTCTTATGACCGAAATTTTATAAGGGAGTTTTATCGTGTAATTACTTAACTAAAATAATATATCCATAAAGCAAACATTATTTATATAGTATTTTTAAGTCTTAAAAATAACATGTTCATGTCAAATCTGTAAATAAGAGAGCATCTCCTTTCTAGGAGGGGACTTTGTACTCTTTGAGAGCAGTATGTGGAGACCCTCAATGGACCATTTAATGGTAACATTATGTAGGTTTGTCCTCACTATTGTTTGTAGTTGTTCACAGGTTTGAGTACTGACTTGATCCATGAAGCATGTGCTGGGAAGCAATATAACAAGTCATGAAAGCAAATATAAGGTTTGCAGAAAGCCTACATTTAAATAAGGCCCCGGCTAAAAAAATATGTAATGCAGAAGCCTAAGAGACATATGAAATTATGTAAATAGGCTGGAAAAAGTATTTCAACTAAACTTGACTACAAGTTTTCTGAAGACTTGCCAAACTCCAGATAAAAGCTGCATTGAGTGGAATGTTTAGACATCTGGTTACTTTTTCTTTAAATTCCAGGAAAATATTCTGCATTTGGTTTGAAATGTGGCTACCTAAGTCGTGATTTCCACTGCAGTCAAAATAGTTATTCTTTGTAATTTCCTGTTTGTCATATTACTTCTTTTCAACCAGCTGATGATCAGAGATACTCACAATATTTTTTAAACTGTTTTTTCCTGCCTAATTTTCTAGTTAGTGTTTTAACAGGCTTGCCCTGGCAAACCAACTTTCCCTGTGACCTATTCAGGCTTTCAATCTTTAGACTTCCCTCTATTGCCAGAGCCATGCAATTTATTAAAATTAAATTGAATGCTGCAAAAAGTATTAACAAAGTTCAGCAGTTCACCACATTTAATGTTGAAAATTATTTTTCCAGTCATGTTCATGCCACAGGAAATTCTTTGAATACTGAATCCATCTCGGGCAATTTCAATCTATAATAAAACCAGGAAGCAGGACTTATATACAATTATGTGACTTTCTTCTTCAAATCCTATATGTTAACCTCTGGAAAACGAAATGTGTTTAGTTTCATTCCGTTACATAAACCACATTTGGTGTCCTTATTATTTCACTAAGGATCTTCCAGTCTGAGCCCTAGCTCAGTCAACATTTACTTAATCACATATTAATAAAATGCAGACAGTCAAGGCAGTATTCAGACAGGACTTTACACAGTTAATCCAACTTCTGAATAAAGAAGTTGAAATTCACACGTTAAACATATGTTCAGTGGGGAAAAAAAAAACGTGTCTTCACAATGGGTTTTATCTACTTCAATGCTATTTCTCATGCACTTCTAAGGGGCAATAAATGCAGGCACACAAAAAAGGTAGATATAAATAGATGCTCTATCTGAAAACAAAAATAATTTTTGCTCACCTTTAAAAACTCTTCAAAACTTGGACCTACAAATGGCCTAGGACTAGTGGCATAGAAAAGGGGTGTTTATCCCTCATTACATCACAGTGTTTCCTAAGTGTAGTCTCCATGGGAAAATGAAGCCCCACATATTGCTTTTTGTCACAGTAGCATGTCATTGCATATCATCGCCGAAGAACTGAGCTCTTTTCTTCTTTTTATTTATTTATGGGTATATAAAAGCCATGTCTTTGAGATGTTTACTACTATACCAGGGAACTAGTTTTCCCATTAAAAATAATTGAGTATGTCTATAAGGTAACTGACATCAACATCAACGTGCCCAGACTGATTCTGTGGATATTCTTGCCATAGATGTATTTCTTTGTTTCTTATAGGCTGTGTCTTTTAATTTTATTTAAATTATTTTTCATATATAGGATGAAAATAATTAGAATGGAAATTTTTCATTGAGTATTAATAACCAAAGGATGGTGTTTGATATAGAGTATTAGAAAATGTATGTATACTTATATATAGTATTGAAAGCCTTCAATTAATTTCTTAACATCACAATCTATGAAAATAAAGTTTCCATAGGTAATCATTGACCATAAAAAGTTTCCTAAAGATTTGGAGACTTTCAAACTAATAACCTCTCTATTATTTTGAGCTCTGAATGCTAATTAGAACTATTTCTACCTATTTAAATAGATATCTCCTTGTACACGAAAAAATAGGAGACCAGGTTCTATATAATTTTTTAGAGATTTATTAATATCTAATAATTCTGAAGTCAAGCATATGATCATTATGGCCCAATTTTAACATGAATCTGTGTTATAATTAGTGATACCTATTATTATGACCCCATTAGTATCTTTGTATTCTCTTTGTCAAATAAATCCCAAATTTAAAAAGCACTCGATTTAGGGTGGTGAACATACAATACAATATACAAATGATGTATTATAGAATTGTTCACCTCAAACCTACATAATTTTATTAACAAATGTCACCCCAATAAATTCAATGAAAAAGGAAAAATAAAAAAACAAATGTATTTTTTTGTGTGCATAACACCAATGTCAATAAAGTGAGGGACCTGAGAAATTGTTAATGGACTGAGTCTGAAATATATTGTTTATGATAATAGTTAATAAAAAGACTTCTGAAGAAGTAAGAGATAAAAAGGACTTTAAAATGTAGGCCAGAAGTATATGACTGAGTGGAATGTTTTCAGGATAAGTAAATTAGCCTCAGATTAAAACCCTTTAGTCACAAAAGAGAGAACAATTCTCCATATTTTTTAAAAATATATTTTTATTGATTGGAATCAAACCTGGGACCCTTCAGCCTCTATCCACTGAGCTAAACCAGTTAGGGCACCATATTTTTCAATGATGAGAGAATCATGAATTGGCTATGTCTTGCACACCCTCTACTGGGGATCAAGCCCACAGCCCAAGCATGTGCCCTTGATCAGAACTGAACCCGGGACCCTCCAGTCCGCAGGCTGATATTCTATCCACTGAGCCACACCAGCTAGAGCCTCTAGGATTTTTTAATGATAAAATATTTAATCATATGTTCCATGGGCTGAGGATGATATATGATAAAAGAAAGAAGAATAATAGTATGGTTATTTAATGTTACAATCTTCTAAATTTGGACTTGGGAAAGAGATAATTATTGCAAAACTATATAAATTGCTCACCTAAGCAGGAGGTCTTTTATTGGTTTGTTGTTAGTTCTATAAATTTCTACCACCCACAACAGAAATGAATATTTCTCTTCCATAAACTGTTTTTTTCTGGAGATTTTTTATTTGAGCTATGATGTATTCATCTTATAAACAGAACAACTCTCTAGTCAAGAATACTTAGAAAAATCCAGGTTGAGTATTTTTTTAAATATGTTTGAAGATATTTGGGAGCTTCCAAGTTATCAGGACTTGAGGGGCTAAGATGTTGGAAAGTAGGAAATGTAGAAAGAGAAGAAGCTATATTTCAGTAGCTAATTTTGTCCTAGGATAGTTGCTTAACTATTGGTGTTATGCTGGATCCCAAGAAGTGAGACAAAAGCCCACGAGTGAGGGACAAAGAAGCTTATAGAAAAAGTAGAATTTTTGACAATTATATAGAGCTAGAGAAGCAGAAAACAGTCAGGGCTATCAAAGAAACCAATACTTGTAGAACCAAGAGATGACTGAAAAATGAAGTTCAAAGATGTAAACTTGATATTCAACAATTTTGCTTCTTGGCATTAGGCAAGTTCTTAAACTGCCTAGAAAAGGAGGCTTAAAATCTAAGTAAAAATCATCTGCAGAGCAGAGTGAAATTTTGGGGAATCACAGACTCCAAAAGAGAGAAAAAATGTTTAAGATCTGCTAAAAAATAAGGTTTTTAGTAAGCAACATATCCTTTCATTTGGGATCCCTGGAGAGCTGCATTCTAAAAGCCAGAGTAAAACAGACAGGAGTGGAATCTTAGAAAAAGTCTCATTCAACCTTTAATAAGATGATTACCCAAGGAATTGAGGTAATTTTTTTCCAAACTTTCTCAGCCTAGAAGAGGAAAATATAAAACCTCTCTGGAAAAAGGATCACAGCATCGGAAACCTAGAACATAGGATATACAACCAAAAATTACCAGGTATACCAGGAAACAGACACATACATACATATACACATACACCATAAACACAAACCACAATAACAACAGAAATGAGACAATAAAAACAAGCTTAGAGTTAGCTGTCAGAGAATTTAAAATAGCCGTGATCTGTTCAAAAATAAATGAGGCCCAGCTGGCCTGGCTCAGTGGCAAGACGTCAACCTAGGTACCAGGAGGTCACGATTCAATTCCTCGTCAGGGCACATGCCCGGGTTGCAAGCTAGATCCCCAGTGTGGGGCGTACAGGAGGCAAACAATCAATGATTCTCTCTCATCGCTGATGTTTCTATCTCTCCGGTTCTCTTCTCTGAAATTAATAATAAAAATATTTTTTAAATAGATGAGAAATTCATTCAAAATTAAAATTTATAAAAAATAATTAAGTGGATCATGTATAAATTAAAAATGAAAGTTTTAACTTGTGACAGATTTGGTAGAAGATTGGACATATCAGAAGACAAAATTGGTGAACTCTAAGATAGGTGTAGTAAAAGCATCCAGGGCGGTGCTCTCAGAGCACTAGGAAAATACTAAACAGAGCTTAAGAAGCAATATGTGTAATTAGAGTGTCAGAAGAGAAGAGAGAATCTAAGGCAGAAACTATATCTTTGTAGATCCTGAGTTCTGGCTGAGAGCTTTCAAAATGATAAAAAATATATAAAGCCACATATTTAAAAGTTTGTATAAACCTAAAGCACAAAGACAAGAAATACATTCACAAAGCAGTTAGAGGGATAAAACTAGGAGTACTTTTAACACAGAAGCAATAAGACAAGTATGTCATCTGTTGAGAGTAACAATGTAAAATAGTACACAATATAATGTTCCCTGTTAAGTCCAAAAGAAAATAACTGACAACCTGGAATTAAATGCTCAGCAAAAGTTTCTCTCAAATGAAAAATTTTAAAAACAAATTCATAGTAGCAAAGCTGAGAGGTAAACTCCATCAAAAGGGATAATACAGGAGGTATTTCAGGCAGAAAGATAATGATCTCAGAAACATGAAGATATTGAAAGGGATGAAGAGTAATGGAGGTGGTAAATATATGGATCAATCTAAATGAATATTCTGTGTAATAATAATAGTAATGATGTCTTTGGGGGGTACAAAATGTGCAATTAAAATGAATTACATAATAACATAAAAGGCATAAATGAAAAATCATGCCATTAAAATGGTCTAAATACTTAGCATTGCTTATGAAGCAGTAGACTGCAATATGGCAAGAATGAAATTTGAAATCTTGAGGGGGATGTAAAAGAACGGTAGAAGAAAGTGTAAATTACAAATTAATAGAGGTAGAAAACAGGCTAATGCATTTGAATAATAAAATAAAAGATGAGACAAATAGGAAAACAATATTATGTATATATACCTCCATACATGTCAATATTTATATTACAGAAGTCCTCCCTTAACTCTGGTTTTGTTTTCTGTGGTTTCAGTAACCAGAGGTCAACAATGGTATAAAAATATTAAATGAAATATTTCGAGTAATAAATAATTCATGACTTTTAAATTGTGAGCAGTATGATGAAATCTCCCAGTGTCCTGCTCTGTCCCTCCTGCCAGGGACACCAATCACCCCTCTATCCCGTTTCTCCACCCTGGAGATGCTCCCACCCATTAGAACCTGAGGAGCCACCTCTGTAATCAGATTGACTGGTTCAGTATCTCAGGGCTTCTGTCCAAGTCCCTTATTTTACTTCATGATGGCCTGGAGCGCTGGCAATTGAGACAATATGGCCAAAGGGAAGCCATAAGGAGCTTCCTTTCAGTGGAAAGGTGAAAAATTGTACAGTGAGATTGCTAAGATCTACAGTAAGAGCAAATCTTATATCTGTGAAATTGCCTAATTTATAAATTAAATTTTACCCTAGGTCTGGATGTGTAAGGGGGGAAACATAACATACATATAGATAGGGTTTACACTATTTATGATTTCAGGCATCCACTATGGGTCTTACAATGTATACCCTGCATATAAGGGGGGACTACTATAAATCATAATGGACTAATTGTTCCAATAAAAACATTAGCAGAATGGATAAAAATAAAATGCAATACTTCTTAGAAGAGCTACACCTTAAATATAAGGACACAGAAAGTTGAAAATAAAAAGTAAAAAAATAAAGATGTGTGAAAGATGAAGCAAACAAATCTGATATAGTTTCCTCCATATTAGATACTATAGACATAATTTCTGTACAGAATTAACAATACATGCACCATGTGATGATTGCCTATATTGTTAATTCTGTACAGAACGTAGATAAGAACACAAATTGTGGAGTTAGACTCAGATAGAGATCCAGACCACCACACCTTGGCTTTGTGGCCTTAACCAATTAGTTATCCACTGGAAGCTGCAGATAATTTCAGGGACGCCAGCTGTCTAGAAGGGGGTTCTGGCCTCTGGGTGGGCACGTTCCATTCGCTGGTTAAAACTTTGCCCCATAGGGAGAGGTAATGCCACAGAACACAACAGAGAGTTTCTCCAAAGCAAGATGGGCAAGGCATGTTAGAAGATGTTAAATACTAGTACTTAATGTTTACTGTGTTTATCATCTCCCTTTCATTTCTATAGCTTGGGGACAATTGATGGCCATTTAGGAATTAGTATACTGGCACTAACTAAGAGAAGATGAAGATACAGATGAGTTTCTGAGATGCTAAAAAAAATGGTTTTCATTTCTTTAGATTTGCTTCCAGCAATGCTGTCATATCTTCTCTCAAAAACTCTGATGGAATTGTTTAGTGCCCTAGGGAAATCACTGCAAAGCGGGATTAATAGTAAAGTCATAGATACCTGTTTTATCATGGTAGTATTACTATCAGGGTAGGCACAAGCCCTTTAGTAGACATTCGTGCTCACAGAGCACTTCCCTTAAATTGTTTCAGAATGATGACAAGTTTAAAATTCTTGGACCTTTTTCAGGCTAAAGAAATATAACATGAACATAAGATAACATGCAGAGAAATGTTTTATTCCCACCTAAAGGGAGATGGTAGCATTACTTTGTCAGTGTCTTTACTCAGCCAGCATTTGACTACAGTCAGCACTGAATTACTTGCAGGCAACTTTTTTATTTCAGTTAACAAATATGCATTATAACATTTATTATCATAAATATCCTATAAAAGTACAATAGGAATGGACCTTATCTATCTATCCACCCACCTGTTTAGATACAAATATATACATTCATGTGCAAATATATGTCATTCATATGTTTACATGTGGATATACGTTTACATAGAGGTATGTGTATATGCATGTTTATGTGTGTGTGCATATTATATATTCAAATGAGTAATAAGCACATTCTAAATTAAAAAGAAAGGCCAGCTGAAAGAACTATAGGTTGTTAACATAAACTATTCATTTTTGAGGCTTATGAAACACTTTCCAGAAGGCATGATTTATACTTAACAAAAATTGAAAAAGAAGCAGCCTGGGTTTGGGTAATAAATTCAAACCCACCAAATTAAAAAGATCACAAGTAATTTAATAAAAACAGATAAAAATTAATAAAACAAAAATTTAAGAAAAACAAAATAAATTGTGTAAATATTGCTCTCCTTCACTTCTAAACAATAAACTCTACTCAACTGAATGTACTTCTGCTGATCTGCCTTAATATTTCAATTCTAAATAAAGAATATTAAGCAATATCAGATACTACTTTTTCCTTCAAAGTTTATATAACATACATTTAACTGCAGGCTGAACTATCCCATAATTGATCTTTTAAAATGGAAGCAAAGGCAGAGTCTGTCTTAGAACAGGTAATAAATACACATGGGACAAAAAAATTCATCCCACAAATGATTTCCTTCACTTGCTTCTGGAAGTATTACTTTTTTTTTCTTATACTCGAGCATTTTTGAGTGTTTTTTTAAGTTTAGAACTTATAATTATACAAACAAAATATCTTGCCAAAATCAATTAAAGCAAATGGAAATTCTGTGACTATTTCTGTTCTGACAGCTGCAGTCTCTACTTTCCAGGAAACAAACCACTGAGCCGCATGGAAGGGTTACTTGCACAAAAGATTGGCTGCTCATCGAGTCCCATGGTGAAAGCACTTTGCTCTCAGAAAGCTCTCCTCCTTCGCTCCTGCTCACCATAGGAACAGGCTGACTGATAATAATATACATCTCTGAAACTGCTGTGATGAACGAACATCTGTCCAAATTACTCGAATTAATTTCAACAGGTAGCAAAGTTTTCTATTGTGTATATTTTTTTTTAGTCCATATTTGTTCAAATTAGGTATTTTCACGGACAAAACAGTTCTCTGAGACATGTACGCCAAAACCTGGGCAATTGTGGAAATACGTGATATTGAAACATCATGAAATGGCCATGGGCATACACAAATTTTTTTTACCTAGTAGCCTTCAGCTATAGCCTCCAATATTAAACATTTTTATTTCCATCTTAACCCTCTATTTATAAGTGTCATAATGAAATGCCAAAGCATTGTCCTTCCCATTGATCTTTCTTTTTCTTATTGAATTTATTGGGGTGATATTGGTTCACAAAACCATACAGGTTTCAAGTGTACAACTCAATAAAACATCATCTGCACAGTGCATCATGCACCCACCACCCCAAGAAAAATCTCTTTCTGTACCTATTCCCCTCCACCCCTTTGCCTGCCTTCACCTACCTCCACCTCCATTTCCCTCTGCCTCCCTCCATTTCCATCTCCACACTGTTGTCCGTGTCTATTTGCTCTATATGGATATTTTGGTGGATCCCTTTAAACACGTTCCTGGTTCCTGGTAAGGAAGTTGTCTCTTGTAATTCTGAGAGCCTTTATTGTTCTTATTACTTGTTTTACAATGTTCTAAAACTCCCCTAAAATAACCTCTTATGTTTATGGAGATATTCTCCTTGAAGGAACTGAGAGTATTAAGAAGACGGTATCTCAGCCACCTTCAGTGTAAAGGTGGAAGAAACAGAGCTTTTCCTTTTCCAGATGACAAGACTGGGAGAAATTTCATATCAAGTGTTTTCTACATGCATTCTCATCAACAGAATTAAAGATGTATAGGAGTGATCAAAATTGAGGCAAAAAAATAATGTGCTTAGGAGTACTAATCATTTCCCCAGTTTATTCTGAAGTTCTAGGATTATAATGTGAAGTTCACTTTTATTCACAGCTTTAAAGAAATGAGGGTATGTCTACAACAGTGGTCGGCAAACTGCGGCTCGTGAGCCAGAGCTTAAAACATAAATAATAGAAAATGCTGCACCTCCTCCTATTTTTTTTTTTTTTAGGATTTTGAGTTTTCATGGGCATCATAGTTTCAGAGAAACATGTATTTGTGTATTTTTAATGTATTTAATGGGAGATTAGAATCCATGTTAAGTATTGGAGATTGGCATTTTAAAAGGAACTATAGTATAATTTTAATAATGTCTTAAAACTCTTTGTATAATTGCCTAACTGTGGTCTCTCTGTGAGCAGTCACATTTTTTGGAATGTAAAGTTGCCACATATTTTTAGAGTAAGAAAACATTTAGTAGTCTTTTTTTTTCCATTTTATGAAATGTTACTTGATGTTAAAAACATCAATAGCTTGGAATATATATACAGCCATATGTTTCTTAGATCCTGTGATATTGCTATGAGTGTGACTTTAAAATAAAGGTAAAAGCTATTTTCTATAGTATTTTTTATTATTTAATCAATAAATGTTTATTAAGTTAGAGAACGGCCTAGGTGCTATATACATATTAGCAAACAAGACAGACAAGATCTTTGAATGTAGAATTACATTCAATACTGCTAGAGCGTCAGAAACACAGATCTACATAAAGAAAGGGGGAGCACAAATTAAAGTTAAAATGAAAATTTATTTTTAATTATCTAACAGATAATAATTTGTTAAAAATAATAGCAACATTGTTATAGCCTATACATGCAACATATGTGTGTATGCCTATGTATGCTCTTGTATAATTAAATTCATGACAGAAATTATACAAGGACATGAGGGAGAAATTTGGATTATTTTGTCGTTATAAGTTATCAGCACTACCAGTAAGTGATATAGTGTTAATTGAAGTGAACTTGAATTTGTTGTAAATGTGTATTGTAAACTCTGGTGAAACTGCTAAAAAAGAGTAAAAAAAGGAATATAACTGGTATGCTAAAGAAGGAGAGAAAATGAAATAATATAAAATGCACAATAAAATCACAGAAGGTAGGAAAAGAGTCAGAGATAAAAAGAGAAAGAGCAGGAGCAACAAATAGAAAATAATAACAAATATGGCAGATATTAATCCAAGCACAGCAATAATCACTTTGGATATGAATCATTTAAATAAACCAATTTAAAGACAGATTGTAAGAGTGGATCAAAAACCAAGAACCAATTACATGTTGCCTACAAGATACCTGCTTCTATAATAATAAAAGCATAATATGCTAATTAGATCAGATGTCCTTCTGGAAGACCTTCTGGAGGAAGCCAGGGCTGTGAGGGAAGCCCAGTGGATGCCTGCCAGTGGCTGAAGGGAAGCCCGGGCCCCGGGTGCCAGAGGAAAGCTGGTGCCTGCAGTTGGGAGAAGGAAGGCCTACTCTTGCATGAATTTTGTGCATCAGGCCTCGAGTTAAATATAAAATGCACATAGATTAAATGTAAGTAAATGGAGACAGATATGCTATGCTAATAGTAAACAAAAGAAAGCAGCCATAGCTATATTAATTTTAGATAGAGCAGACTTCAGAGCAAGACAAATTATCAGGAATAAAAAGTGACATTACATAATGATGAAGGGGTCAATTCTCTAAGAAGACATAATGATACTTAATGTAAATGAACCTAAAAAACAGAGCAGCAAAATAAGTGAGGCAAAACTGATGGAACTACAAGAAGAAATAGATGAATCTGCTATTATAATTGGCGACTTCAACATCCCTCTATCAGAAATGGACAGACCCAGCAGACAGAAAATCAGTAAGAACAGTCTTGAACTCAACAACACCATCAATCAACTTGATCTAATGGACATCTATAAACCACATCATCCAACAACAGCAGAATACATATTATTTCTAAAGTTACTTGAAATATTCACTAAGATAGATAACATTCTTGACAAATTAACAATATTAAAATAATGACATCATACAACATCTGCTCTTAGAAATAAATAACAGAAAGATAACTGGATAATCCCCAAATACTTGAAGATTAAAAAACAAACTTCTGAATACTACATGGGTCAAAAAGAAACCTTAAGAAAATTTTTGAAATATTTTAAACTAAATAAAAGTAATAACACAACTTATCAAATTTTATGTGGCAAACAAAAGCAGTGCTTTGGGGGAAATTAATAGCAGTTAATGCATATATTTGAAATGCAGAAAGGTCTAAAAATCAACCCTCTTAGCCTACATCATGAGAAACTAAAAAAAGAAGGGCAAATTAAATCTAAAGTAAACAAAAGTAATGAAATAATAGAAATTAGAGCAAAAGTCAATGAAATTGTAAAGAGGAATTCAATAGAGAAAATAAATCAAAACAAAATCTGGTTCTTTGAAAAAATGAATAAAATTGGTTTTGTTTTGATTTCATCTTATTCAGGCTAAGAAAAAAGGGTGAATATAAATTACTAATATCACACATGAAAAAGAGACATCACTACAGATCCCCTGGATATTAAAAATAATAATAGAACTGAAAAATAATAATAAAGGAATATTATGGATAACTCTCAACTCATACATTTATAACCTAGTTGAAATAGACCAATTCCTTGAAAGACACAATCTACCAAAACTAACACAAGAAGAAACACACAGTCTGAATAGGTCTATATATCTGTTACAGAAATTGAATGAACCATCAATAACTCTCCAAATATATCAGACCCTAATGGGTTCACTGGTGAATTCTACCAAGCATTTATGAAAGAAATTATACAAATTCTCTACAATTTGTTCTAGTAGAAGCAAAAGGAATGCTTTCTAGCTCATTCTCTTATGCCAGCATTACCTTATACAAAAACCAGACAAAGGCAATACAAGATAAGAAAGCTACATACCAGCTCCATTAGTGTGGCTCAGTAGTTGAGCATTGACTATGGACCAGGAGGTCAAGGTTCAATTCCTGGTCAAGGCACATGCCTGCGTTGTGGGCTCAATCCTCAGTAAGGGATGTGTAGGAGGCAACCAATCAATGATTCTCTCTCATCATTGATGTTTCTCTCTCCCTCTCCCTTCCTCTCTGAAATCAATAAAAATATATTTTAAAAAAGTAAGCTACAGATCAACATTTCATACTAGAGGTACTGGGGGAGTGGGGTCCCTCAGCCTGGCCTGCAGCCTCTCTAATCCGGGACCCCTTGGGGGATGTCCGACTACCGGTTTAGGCCCGATTCCCACAGAGATCAGGCTTAAACTGGCTGTTGGAAATCCCTCTTGCAATCTGGGACCGCTGGCTCCTAACCTCTCACCTGCCTGCTGGCCTGATCCCCCTAACTGCTCTACCCTGCTGGCCTGATCACCCCTAACCGCCTCTGCCTCAGCCCTGCCACCATGGCTTTGTCTGGAAGGATGTCTGGAAGATGTCCAGTCTAATTAGCATATTACCCTTTTATTAGTATAGATGAGCATAGATGCAAAGATCCTCAACCAAATGTTAGCAAGTCTAATCCAACAATGTATATACAAAAGTACACACCATGAGCATATGGATATATTCCAGGTATGTAACCTGGCTCAACATTTGGAAATCAATTAATATAATGCATGAGAACAGGATTAAAAATATCACATGATCATATCAGTAGATTTATAAAAAAAATTGACAAAATCCAATGCTCTTTCATGATTTAAAATAAAGAAAACCCTCTCAATAAACTAGGAATAGAGGGAAACTCCCTCAACTTGATAAGAATATCTATAAAACCTTATAGCCAATATAGTTAATGATGAAAGCTCTAAACTTTTTCATTAAGATTAGATATAAGATAAGGTTACCCTCTCTTATCACTGTTTTCAACATTGTGATGGGAGTCTTAGCTAATATAATGAACAAGGAAAGGAACTAAAAGGTATACATATTGGAAAGGAAGAAATGAAACTGCTTTTATTGACAGATGACATTATCCTATATAATAAAAGAGAAAAATGGTAATTGGCGTACGACGATACCCTTTTCATTGGCTAATCAGGGCTATATGCAAATTAACTGCCAACTCAGATGGCAGTTAACTGACAACAAAATGGCGGTTAATTTGCATACGTAGGCACAATGCAGGGAGGCGAAAGGGAAAGCAGGAAGAAACCCCCTGCCACTGACAGTGATTGGAAACCTAGGGGGGAGCT
>NW_006293700.1:6244605-6257932 GCF_000327345.1 Myotis davidii
GAGGGCTCCCAGTATGTGAGAGGGGGCAGGCTGGGCTGAGGGACACTCCCCCTCACCCCGACCCAGTGCACGAATTTCGTGCACCGGGCCCCTAGTTGTCTATATAAAAATCTAAAACAATTAGCAAAAAACCTCCTAGAACTAATAAATAATTACAGAAAGTTTGCAGGATGCAATGTTAGTATATCAAAGTCAATTATTTTCCTCAATAAAAGGAATGAACATGTGGGATTTGAAATTAAAAATAGTGCCATTTAGCATCACAAAAGTGAAATAATTCATATCTAATAAAATAATGGGCAGTCCTATATATGGAAAACTACAAAATTCTGATGAGAGATATCAAACAGAACCAGGTAAGTGGAGAGATATCCCATATTTATGTGACATTATCAGTACATTATTTCTTCCCTACTTGAGCTATCGATTCATGCTTACCACTCGAAAACACAGGGAGCTATTTTGTGAATTGACAAACTGATTCTAAAGTTTACATGGGATGGCAAGAGACCTGAATAGACAACCTCATATGAAGAAGAAAGTGGTAAGACTGACACTACCTGACTCAAGACTTTCTATAAAATTACATCAATCGAGACATTGTTGTATTGTTGTAAGAATAGACACATAGATCGATGGCACAGAGCAGAGCGCCCAGAAATAGACCTACATAAATATAGTCAGCTGATCATTGACCAAAGAACAAAAGTGATGACTTTTTAGATATGGCACCACAGTCATGAACCTTGATAGCAATCACTGATTAAATTGACTTTCATTATTATTTAAAATTTCTGCTTAAGAAAAAAACACAAAACAACAATGTCAAGAGGATACTAAGACAAGCCACCAATTGGGAAAAATACTTGCATAATGCACATCTGTTAAAAGACTGTGATCCAAAAGATATAAAGAACTCTAGAAACTCAACAATAAGAAAACAAATAACACAATAACAAAATAGCAAGTACTAGTATCTTAACAGACACCGCACAAAAGAAGATACACAGATGAAAATAAGCACATGAAAATATATGCCACATCACAGGTGTCAGGGGCATGCAGATTGAAACAACAGTGAGATAGCACAGAACACCTTTGGAATGGCAAAATTCCAGAACACTGACCGCACCAAATGCCGGTGAGGATGTGGAAAATCAGGAACCCCCATTCATAGCTGGTGGAGATGTAAAATAGCATGGCCACTTTGGAACATAGCTTGGCAGTTTCTTACAAAATTAAACATACTCTTACCATCCAATCAGCACTCATGCCCCTTGATAGTTGCTCAAAGGAGTTCAAATCTATGTCCAAACAAAAGCCTGCACATGTGTTTATAGCTGCTTTGCTCATAATTGCAAAACTCTGAATCAGCTACGATGCCCTTCATTACATGAGTGTATAAATAAACTATGGTACACCCAGACAATGGCATGGCATTCAATGTAATAAAGTCAGGAAGAGACATGGAGAAAACTTAAATGCATATTGTTAAGTGAGGAAAGTCAATCTGAAAAGGCTACATACTATATGATTCCAACTATTGAAAATCATAGAGACAGTAAAATGATCAGTATTCTTTGTTAGGTGTAACGAGGGAGAGAGGAATGAACACACAGAGCAGAGATAATTTTTAGTTAGTGAAACAGGATGTTAAACACATCTGTGTGCAGGTTTTTGAATGAGCATAAATTTTCAATTCCTTTGGGTAAATGCCAAGGAGTATGAATGCTGTATTGTATGATAAGCGTGTGTTTAGTTTTATAAGAACCTGTGAAACTATTCTCCAAAATGGCCATATTATTTTGCATTTCCACCAGCAATAAAAATTTAGTGTATGAAGCTATAATGGTGGATATATGTCATTATACATCTATAAAAATCCATTTGTTTTACAGCTGCATAATATTCCATTGTCATATCATTTCTTTTATCCACTCTTCTAATGATGGGAACTTAGGCTATTTCCAAATCTTAGCTATTGTAAATAGAGCTGCTATGAACATATTCTTTCTGATTGGTATTTCAGGATTTTTAGGATATATTCCTAGAAGTGGGATCACCCTCTTTCATCCCAGATAATTAAATATATAGTCATATTGTCAGGACTCTTATACCTTATCCGTATATCCCTGTCTAGATTTATTCACCAAACATGCACTGAATGCCCATTTCTAGCAGACACAGTGCTAAATACTTTGCTAAAGAAATGGATAATACCCGGGTTAATTCAAGAGGTACAGAATTAAATGCGCAACTTCAATATGATCCTGAAAATATTCTAACAAAAGTACTAGTATGTGCACTGAGCCTTGTGGGACTTGGGAGATTGTCACCGTATTATGAACCAGTAACCATGGTCTTGGGGGTTAAAAAAAAAATGCCTATAAAGAAACAATGCATGGATTGCACATCACATAGACTCCGCCAATCCTTTTTTACAAGCATCATTTTTGGATATGCATTTAGCTTTATGAGGCAATCAGAATCATCTGCACACATCCTGTGTTCTAACGTTCTAAGACAGAGAAAAAGCAACCATCTCCTGTGTCTTACCCAGAGAAGGTTCACGCTGTGATTAATTGTAGGTACAGTCATTGAAATTGTTTCACCAGATGACTAACCACCTCTGGCTGTTCATCTGGAGGGTACCCATGCCAGATATTGTTAAACTTTGTCCCAGGGCCCTTAGTGTTCCAAATTGTAAACTTACACAAAAGAAAATATTGAAGCCCTATTCATAACTAAACCTTAAAAGAATACCACAGTTTATTTCTTCTCCATTTTCTCCATAATTTTAGTAAGTGTTTTAAAGATTTAAATCCTTAACATTTCCCCCAAAGGATATAGGATTATTTGAGGTTGTGTAATACAAACATATAAGCAAGATATAGATAGATAGATAGATAGATAGATAGATAGCTAGATAGATGATAGATAGATAGATAGATAGATAGATAGATAGCTAGATAGATGATAGATAGATAGATAGATAGATAGATAGATAGATAGATAGATAGATAGATAGATAGATAGATGATAGAGAAAAGCATAATATGCTAATTAGATCAGACTTCCTTCCAGACAAAGCCACAGCTGTGAGGGCCCAGGCAAGCCACCGTGGATGTGAGGGCTGAGCCCCTTGCACAACTTTTGTGCACTGGGTCTCTAATCATGGTTGATGTATCATATAGGGGCCACAGTGTGTTACCCCGTCCTGGGAAAAAATAATTTTCTCTAAGATTTAGCTAGTGTGCTGAATATCTACCAATTATAAAGCCAAAAAGTCTCACTGTCAAGGAGAGGGGGCAGAAATAGAGGGAGAGGGAGAGAATGAATAAATCATGCCCAAGCAAACACTGTTAAATTTGTGTACCTTGGGGCCCTGGCTGATTTGGCTCAGTGGATAGAGCATCGGCCTGCGGACTGAAGGGTTCCAGGTTTGATTCTGGACAAGGGCACATGCCCAGATGGCGGGGTCAATCCCCAGTAGGGGGCGTGCAGGAGGCAGGCGATCAATGATTCTCATCATTGATGTTTCTATCTCTCCCTCTTCCTTCCTCTCTGAAATCAATAAATAAATATATATTTTTTTAAAAATTTGTCTACCTTGGGAATGTCAAAACTATGTTACAATGACCAGTTAGGTAAAAACCAAAGTATCTTTACCATACTTCTTAAAGTTTTATAGTTTCTAAGTCATTCTTTTTGTTGTAGATTGACTGTCAGATGTCCATTTCTGATTAAGATGGCATTAACAACACACTCAGAAGTTGTAGGTAGTTCAATAAAGTGGAAATGGAAACGAAAGTAGAAAATATTCAAAACCAAGATTGTAGCCTGGGCCTTGGACGAAAGGCTTGAGCAGTAAGTATGCGCAGCCAGTATTTGCTAACCAGCTACATGAATGTACAGCTCTGATTACCATTTTCTATAAACGGAATTCGGTCAGAAATCTTGGGGTGGGGGAGTTCAATTGTCTCCTGAATTCTGGTACATTTTGCCTGCGCATAAGGCTGCCATGATGACTTCCTTTGAAAACAGCGAGAGAGAGAAAAAGAAAATGAGCCAGACGTATTTGTCGACAAGATTCCTTAATGTCCATTTCAAAAGTCACAGATTACAGTTGAAAATGAAATCCCCCCCCCTTTTGAACAAAGAAGGAAAGGTTATGAGGAAATACAGTTTGCCATTATTGAGGTACAAAGCCAGCTCGGATGTGTCTGTCCTGTAGCTCCCCCACATGCACCGCTGGGATATTGCCTAAATCTCTGGAAATGCGGGAGTCCAGCTTTAGTCATAGCTCTGCCTGCGGCTGCTAGAACCTGGCTCGACCAGCCTCACACCCAGCCTCTGTTTTTCCCATTCAAGGGGCTTTATGGGCCGTTTGTCAGGTGGTCTCTGTGCGGTTCCCTCAGCTAATCCTAGAAACATGCAACAGTCATACCAATTATAATTTAAGGAAAGGAAATAAAGTCAATTGACCATTGATTGTTCTTTCCTGTTATCCCAGTACCTGGTAAGAGCAACCAAGTGTAATGATTGTGAACTCAAAGAATTTCTGTTTCACTGCAGTTGATCTTTGTTAGTAATGAAGTTAGTGGTTTCTACAGTAGTCTCTCTCTCTCTCTCTCTCTCTCTCTCTCTCTCTTCAAAGACCATGTCCACGAAAGATACATAGTAATTATGCTCCTTTAGCACTGTGATCTGCCTTCCTTTAGTCCTTATTCCTTAATAAACAAGGAAAAGAATTACAGGAATAAAAACTGACTTTTTATAGAGCAAATCTATAACTTTATTTGAAAAAGTGTCAATATAAAGAACATGGTAGACCTGGGTTTTAGAAATATAATCATTTCCTGATTCGGGATTGCTAGTAACAAAATAGCGTTTATATTTTATATTCCAGTTTTCTCCACAACCGGTGATGTGACTCCTTCCCACAGCCACACCCATCTCTGGGGAGCAGAACAGTATGAACTTGCATGACATTTTTTGCTCTTGGGTTCTCAGGGACATGGCAAGCTTCCACCACTGTTCTGAGCTGCACTGCAGCACTGGTGGCTTGAAAAACCTTTGCATTTATAAGGATTCCTCCACCCATTTTTTCTCTCTGTGTCACTATTTATTCCTAAGCATATTCATCTACATTTTGTTAATTATAATTTAAAATTCCATCTCAAAAGATGTACATTTATACCATCGTAATTTTGAAGGCCAGCAGTGATTTCGTCGGGTTGTCACTGTTTCCAGAAATCAAACCCTCCCTGTCACATCTAAATAGATTGCTTGATATACATGCAATATCCCGTCGGTGTCAGGCACCCTTTTCTTTAATCTGGCTGACATGGCACATAATAAAATGCTCACTTCAATATATGTCTGTTGCATTTTACCTAATTCTGGGCTTAGTTTAATATTAGTCATGAATATTTCCTCCAACGAGGCATGAATTTGAATACCTATAAGGCACAGTTTATGTTCGTACTAAAGCACCAGCCTCAACCTCCTTTTTTATTGCTTGCCCTGCCTGTGATGAATTAAGTCATCTCAAGGAAAGGCCTGAAAGCAACAGGGACCAGAGCTGTTATCTTTATCCACTGTCAGGCGGAGTGTGAGTGGGTGGAATTCGACCGCTCTGCCTTCCTTCCCCTGAGCATCAGAGCTGGGAGTCGGAGAGCTCTGCTCACCACCGACAAAACCAAACGACATCCCCGGACGTCTTCCTGGCTGAAAGCCACGGGAGCTTCTCACCCCCCCGCCCAGTGATGTCATGATATGTTCTAGCCCTTTTTTTTTTTAACCATGGATAGGGACCATTTCATGATCATTCCTTCCTTCTATTTTTTATTTTAAATATCTTCAGATTAAATTAGTGGATAAATTAAAAGTCACTAGAGTGTTATCTATGTGAGTGAACATACGAAAGTACATATGTAGTCATACCCATAACATGCGTATATACCCCTGTGTGTATATATATATGCACAGGTGCAGATATCATTTTATCAATTCCAGTCCTCATAACTGGAGTCCATGTTCCTACCGGTTTAAAATAATGATAAAATCTTTGGGGAAATTACTTGTTCTGCTCAAATACAAGAAGAAATAACAATCCATGTCCCTTTTCTCCATGATCATCTGGTATATTTCTAATGTGACTCACATGTTAACAGCTATATCAGTGGATCCACACTTCACTGCCATGCATCTGATAATGTCTCCAATGCTGAGATGGCAGTGCCCCAACGCCATATTTAAAATGAGAAAGCACATACTGGTTGGTTTGCATATCTTGCTGTGCTATTCTTACCTAGGGCTCTAAATAGGAACACACCCAGTAAACACCCCGTTAGAATCTGACTCTCTCTCCTATAGGCTTAGAAATATTACAGGGTCATAAACACATTCCTCATGGCCACTGTAATGTATATTAAATATACATTAGGCAAATAAAGAGAGAGTAAAAATAGCTCTACCCACCGCCCTCTCAAATTATATTGGGCTTTTAAAAATTTGTGTCAATAGATCTGATAGGTATGTGGGTGACTCTGTCTTGTTTTGGCCCACCCTCTCTCTCCTTGCAGATTTTTCTGAAGCATATTTCTTTCACGGGACTATCTGAAACACTTCATTTCACGTTTCATCTTTGATGCAAGACAGGACGGCTCTTTTTTACTAAGGAGCCCACAAGGGTTACAGGATGGGGAACCTGCATTCCCAGTGGATGGAGACAATAGATAAAATGAACTCCTGGCTAAAACAGATTAGATGCCAAACTCAGTTAGTCCTTGCCTAATTCTATCAAAGTATGTCAGTTAGGGGCTGACATGACCTAAGAAAAAAAAAAAAATCTCCAAACAATATCTGAGCTGATTACTTATTCAAACAATTATGCTGAAACCATGCTCCGCTGAAACAAAATACTGGCAGACAAACTTCGCCCGCCCCCTTGGCCGGCCTGCCCAGAGAAACTCCCCTCACGAGGTCTTTATCCAGGGACACCAGCCCCATGGAGCAGATTAATTATAAAACAGAAAGGGGAACACGTCTCTAAGACCTTTACATCGTTCTTGCGCCGCTGCATTGTTTGGATTGTTTGACGATGCACTGGTTCTGAAAATCTTGGGATCAGTTATAGCTATTAGCTTAATAGCAGGGGTTATCTCTTAAGATAATTATTCACGACACCTAAGGGCTAGGAGACTTGGCAGCACTAAAAAGTCAAATATTTTGGAGGGGATGGAAAGCACATATGCACCCACCTGAGTAGCTAAGAACCTCGTGCGAGGATCCACTGGGCACGCTGGCTGAAATGACTGTTCTGAGGGTAGATGCTATAGCACTCAAATTAGATGCTCCAAAGGGGGTGAGAAAGGACTTCAGAATTGGAAGCGGTGCTTCAAAAATTGATGCTGGGTCAAGTACCGCATGAGCACTAGCGTGAGTGTGGAATAGAATCTAGCGGCGTGTTTCTTTGAAAGGCTGGGCGCTGCTCAGGTAAGCCTATTGTTCCCCACAGGCCGGCCGCGGTTCCTGTTAACACACTTCCCAGCTTTCACCGGAGCCTTCAGGCCTGTGACAGGGCCCGCAGATGTGATGCTCATGACAGGCCTGTCTGCTCCCAGAGCATGTCAGGAAAGCCGCACACTATGAATAATACTAATGGAGAGATTATCTTCAGCTCGGGCGTTTCTTCTCCTTGGAAAATAAAAGGGGGAGGTTTGTGTTAGCACCCTGCCCTTTTCATAAAGGTTGCAGGAAGCAATTAAACCTCCCAGCAAAAGCCTTCTTTTTCAAGTTTTCTGCTTAATTAAAATGCACTGACTTGGTTAAAAGCGGACTCTCCACCAGTATCTTTTAAAAAGATGTAGGACACAATCGTAATAAAATTAGCAGGAAGCCTTTGTCAGAGGACAGCACATTTGTTAGGCTGCACGGACAAAGGGACAATTACAGATTTTTAAAGCACCTATTAAAGGGGCAACCCTGCTCCAGGGTGTCCCTTTAAGAGCTGTCTTCTGCAAGGACACCCAAATGGCTGTGTAGTAGCCAATTAGGTCGAATTCATGGACATATTTCTCTGGAAACATATGTAAGCAAAATTATCTAAAGACCATTCAGGAATGGGAAAAAATAAAATGGTGAAGACAAATTAAATCTGGTGTAGCTTTGATATGCCCATAGGCATGCTTCTAAGCTGATAGGTAGTGTCAAACAGAAACATATTAGATATATGACACACACAGAAAGATCCTCCAACTAAGGCCCCTTTAAAAATGACTTCCCAGAGTGCCCCGTACCAATTTCAATGCATTCTCCAAAACGAAAATATTTTTCAAATTTTCATGCAACAGGGCATCACACTGAATACCTAGTTTAAGAATTTCGGATTTTCTGGCAGAACTCTGTCTCGAGAACTTAAAATAAACCTCACGCTCCCCAGGGCATGACCACAGCCATTTTATGCCCTCTCCCACCTTTGTGCCTTTTAAAGCTAGAAGTTAAACAAGTCTCAGTATTAGACAGAAGTCCAGGCGCATTGTTTTCCTGACTAGCGAAAGGCTGGGGGCGCTGGGTCTGCCTTCTCCACAGGTTGGCCTTCTGCCTGCCTCCCTCTTTGTCATGGTTTCAGCGAGCAACCGCGTTCCTCTTGGAAACCGAGCCTCCCTGTGTCATACGTTCAACCCCGCTCCCTCCAACCCGGCACAACTTATCACGCCCTGACAGCTAATATTTAAAAGCGAACACACACGTATTCTGAGGTTTGATAACTGCTATCAATCTCGATAATGGGTACCCAATCCAAAATTGTGACAGATATCTAGCGGGCTGAGCATCCACCATGAGCAGCTCGTGCTGCAGTAAATGAATCAGTGAGGCAGCCTCTTCACACCTGTAATTAAAACGAAAACAAATAAACGCCACATAATGGAAGCCCCAGAAATCTAGGCCATCGCACAAAATGCACCAAAGGATAAAACCTAGACACACCAGTTTCCAATTTAGCTTCCTTCCTTTCTTTTTTTTTTTTTTTTAATAGAAGCTTGTGAGATTTTTCCTAAAGATTTTTTTTAATGGTTAAAATTTCAGGATTTCCAGTTCAATTTATCATGAACTCTTGTTTTCACAGAAGCTGCCAGCAGAGACACAGTAGGCCCTGGAACAGCATGGCTTTGATGCTTAGAAAATGCTGTCTTTTAACAAAGTAAATCAAGGTACAGTGACCTCCAAAAGCCAAATTGCAGAACACAGCGTAATGGCTAATGCTATGTAAATTGCCATGCAGGCAATTGGGGCTGTTATTATAGCAAGACCAAATGGCGGTGGCTAATGACCCTGACACTGGATTTCTGGGTGCATTTTATTTTATTTTCCCCTGATTTGAAAATGTATCTCTCAGAGCCCCTAGCTTTACCACACTGATGAGCCTGAACATAAAGTGCAAATGTCTCTATACTGACTATTGTTCCTTAAATCAACCAAATTTGAAGACAGTAGCTGAGCAGCCTCCAAATCACTGTAATGGTTTTACCTATGTATAAAATCAGCACAATATTAAACTCTCATTTTCAATTTAACAATACATTTCCTTCTAAAATTATCCCCCTAAGGAAGATGTGATGCTATATATATTTGGTTTTGGCCTTTTGATTAGTCAGACACACACACACACACACTCACACACACACACACACACACACACACACAGAGAGAGAGGGGGGGGGCATGAATCTGCTTATTCTGGCCTTTGTGCATCCATCCCAGATTTAGTAGCAAATTATTTGGGGTTTGGAAGGACTGCAGTGTGTATTCTTAATGGCCATTTGTTCTGGGAAGTTCAGGTCCTGAATATTGTGGCATCATTTCTGTGCTTGAAATGAGTGTCTCTCCACAGCCGGTGCCTTTTCGTGGAGGTGAGAATGAAATGAAAATGTTTCACAATGAAGTCTCCCCATAACTCTGGTTAGGACTTTAAAAATGAATCATAACAAGAGCACCAAGAAAATATTTATTGTTCTTCCCAAGCATCAGGAGAAGTGCTTGCTCCTGTCCTGTCATTCAGAGCGCATCAAGCCCTACCGTTCAGATGCTGCCAGAAGACTCGCTAAAGCATCGTCAAGAATGACATCCTGGATGAAAGAGTCAGAGGTTTCTTCATTTATTAACAATTTAGGCTCTTTAGAACTGATTGATACAGGTCAGCATGAAGCACTGTGCTGAATCCTAAAAGGATTCAAAGTAGCTTTAAATTATTTTTCCTGTAAGTTATTTAATTTCTTAAGTTGTGGGATTACTTTAGTCACACTGGGCCACCTCCCTAAAAATGATATTGGGATTTGTGTTGACTATTTTAAAAAAATCTTTTTTTTCTGCCATATAAGTACTTCTTCATATATTGATGTCATATAGAATATCTATACAGATTGATATAAATATATAGATATGGACATAGATATAGATATAGATTCCATTTTATAAATATTCTCACTTTCATTTTATCGCAAGGTAATCTGATTGCTAATGAGGTCAACAAAATACTATTTAATGTTTTCTTCTTGTTAAATTGACATTAGAGCAAAATGTTTACTTGCTCTTTAAATAATTGTAATCCATAGGTAAAATGTTATAGGTGGAAGGGAGGTCCTTATCCTATACTGACTTCTATGCCTCGGGTATGCTCACTTGGATTTATGTTAGATCCCATTATTGGTTTAGTTCAAGACAAAATAAATTAAACAATGAATAGGCTACAGATATTTCCCCTGGGGTAAGGACACTGGATTCTCTGTTACCCTCTTTCTACATAATATTGCAATAAGCGTCTTCTGAAACTTATGGCAGGCGGTCTATGTTGCTGCTCTTCTTTAATTCCGAAATGGAGCATATGCATGAGTAGTTCTGGACATGAAGACTGTTTCATTAAGCATGTTTGCACATTAAAATCACTCGGGTAAAATTGTAAATACATTTCGGTGACATCACCCATGTGTATTCCTGCAGCACAGATAATCCCCCAGCACACATGGTGGGGGTGCCTCTAACAAAGGAGCAGCAATACCAGCCCGAGAACAATTCGACTTGATTTTCCTTTGCAGTCGCTTTATCAGGGGGAAGGATACTCCACACCGGTGCCCAGATGAGGGCTGCATGCATGTCCCGGCATTGCATTGTGGAAGAAAATGAAAAGCCTAATAGCATTTTGATGTATTCTAGTTAGGTTTTCCATTAAGAGAAAAAGGTGATATGTTCACACCATTTGTCAGGAAAAGGAGAAATGAAGAAAATGTTGACAATTTCATTACACTCTGGTTATGGGGTGATCTGAACTTACCTATTACAAGATAAAAAAAAAACTATTCCAGAGATTATTAGTTGAAAACATTATTGTTTATAGTTTCTTTAATGCACACTACAACTATAGAGTGGATATAACTGTATCAGCTCAGATTTTAAAGGAGATATTTTATATCATTTACAACCTTGCTCAAAAATGTGTATCGTTTTCAATGCCATAGCATCACACCAGCTCACGCATTGCCAGGCATCTCTCTGATAAATCCAGCCCTGAAAAGAGGAAGTACAGATACCATAAAATGCTTCGAAGTATATCATTCTTTCTTTGACCTACGCATTTATTCAGAAGATCTTTTTCCTACATCTCTCTCTCTCTCTCTTTTTTCCCCCCTTTTATTATTGACCACAGGCCGCCCGGATTTTCTGCTGAGAATATTTCCCTAGGGAGAATAGTTGCTGTCCATTTCAAATCAAAGTTAAAAAACGGAACATTTTTTTCCCAGGGAGACAAGCAGTATATTCACTTGGTTCAACTGGAAACTGAGGATTGCACACCTAGCTTTGCTTAGATGTATTTCCTTTACTAATTACTATTAACTGGGGTCTTAGGGATTTCCCCCATGGAAGCCTATTTGCTGTATAGATGCTAAAATATGTTCACCAAAATACTATTTGATTCTGTGGTTGTGAAGAGGAAATTTATTAAACATGTCTCAGGTATATACTTTAAAATATAAGGAGCATGAAAGCTGTGTTAAGGTGAGAAACTTTTCTCTAATTTTTAGGCCAAAAGACTAGTTATTTTTTTTTTATTCTTCTAAATATGTTTTATTGATTTTTTACAGAGAGGAAGGGAGAGGGATACAGAGTTTGAAACATCGATCAGCTGCTTCCTGCACACCCCTCCTGGGGATGTGCCCGCAACCAAGGTACATGCCCTTGACTGGAATCAAACCTGGGACCCATCAGTCCCCAGGCCGACGCTCTATCCACGGAGTTAAACCGGTTAGGGCGACTAGTTTATTTTTAAAACTCATTAGTGAGTTTTATTTATTTTTAAAACTCATTAGTGAGTTTATTATGTGCTGGTTACCTGAGGACAGCTGTGTATATTAACCATCTTTCCAAAAAAAAAATCTGCTAACAAACATTGCAGCCTACATGTGGGAGTCAGGGGCATTTCGGAGAGCACAGGAGGGCAGGGTCCACCTGTGCAACCATAGGGGAGAGGCTGAGAGTGAGCGAGTGACAGAGGTAGGAAGGTGTGGCAGGGAACAAGGGTCACTGTGAATCCTCTTCCCTCTTGGTATGGGAATGTCAGTTTCACTAACACTATATTGTCTTCTTTCAGCCTCATCATATCTGAGGAGCCAATCCTGTAGGTACATTTCATTTTATTTGGAACTCATTTTCTCAGGGCAATTATCAGACTCACACACACATTTCTAATCAAGAGGGGAACTCAGAAAGCCATCAAGTTCATCCACACATTTAGGCAGGTTTTATGATCCCTCATCAGGAATCAAGAATGTGCCTGAAGAGGCAGCTATGGCAATCAGCGTGTTTTTCAACCAATTGTGTGATGCGTGTTAAATACTGATTTTGTCCCAAAGTAAAATGCAATTATTTCAAGTAAATTTCAAGCGTTTTTGATACTGGTTTACAAACATATGACCTAAGGATAAAAGAGAAAGTGTGTTTTTTCAAGCTGTGGTAGCAATAATATGACCACAGGTATAAATTAAATCACTTGCATAACATTATAAAGGTGGAAAATGTTGACACACATCGTTTTCTGTCAACCTACTAGATTTCTGATCTTAGCCAGTACATTTTATTTCTTGCAGCAGCAGGGGTGGGGTCGAGTGTGTGGTGCCAGGATGGCCAAGACGGGTGCCAGTGGGGGCCCCAATTGCCCCGCCCATCACCCCACAGATTGGCCCTATTTGCTGGCCAGGCCTAGGGACCCTATCCATGCATGAATTTCATGCACCAGGCCTCTAGTCAATAATAAAAAAGCAAGTATTTA
>NW_006293700.1:6258777-6264125 GCF_000327345.1 Myotis davidii
GGAGGGGAAATAGATTTCCACTGAATTACATTTTAGTGTGAGTTCTGCCCAGAATAGAACTGGAGTAAGAATGTGGTATAGTCTTAGGTACATATATACAATGAAAGTATAGTCTCAAGTACATATATAACATGAAATAACATGACTCAGCCATAAAAAAAATGGAATACCGCCATTTGCAACTACATGATGGATCTCGAGAATACCATGCTAAGTGAAATAAGTAAGACAGAAGAACCATATATGATCCCACTCATATGGGGCAGATAAAACTGAAAGCAACAAATGAACAACAAGAAAAACAAAAATAGCCCTCGCCAGTTTGGCTCACTGGATAGAGCCTCAGCCTGCGACCCAAGGGTCCCAGGTTCGATTTCGGTCAAGGGCATGCACCTTGGTTGCAGGCACATATCCAGTAGGGAGATGTGCAGGAGGCAGCTGATCGATGTTTCTCTGTCATCGATGTTTCTAACTCTCTATCCCTCTCCCTTCCTCTCTGTAAAAAAATCAATAAAATATATTTTTTTAAAAAAAAGATGTCATAGTCTGTGCAGGAATTTTTTAAGGCCAGAAACTGAATGTAGGGGTATATCTTTATATGCAGGAGTGAAATGTTTGACTCGATCAGCAGATACTGGCCAGATTTCCTCCCAGTTAATGACGAGAATGTCTAAGAGAATTGTGTGGGTCAGTGGCTTAGAGCAGCAGTTCACTCATTTACAAGTATGTTTCACTGAGCGAACAGTAAACAGGCCTTTCAGAAACATATACATATTTGGAAATATAAATAATAAGTCACTCTAACAGCTAAATTGAGTTTCCCAAGTACTCGGACATTATCAAGCTGGGTATTAAGATTTATAACAGTTGTTTATTTGCATAACATGCCCCAATGTGTCTTTGAAGTAAACTCGTTGTAATCTTTATACCAAGGAGTTTTCATCTCTTAAAGGCAGGTCACCAATTATGTTCAGAGCAAAACAGAAGGTTTAACTGAAGAATGGGGTCACCTAAAATAATTTTATTCGGATAAAATAAAAATAATATTTAAATGTAGCCCACAGGTCTATGGGCTTCAAAAAAATCTACCGATTTAAAACAGGGGCAAGATCTCTACCCACAGTATTTGTTAAGTGATTGCTAGGAGTTCTCAAATTCTCCTTAGCAACATATGTTGGTCACTGTGTTCTTCCTTGCCCACTCTGTCTCCCACTTGTCTGCATGTTCCATGAGAAAAACCACTTGGGGAGCCCCAGATGGTGCCACCACCCTTTTAGTGATCACCATTATGTAAAGCCTAGTTGTAGTATTCTGATATTCTATGGGCCTCCAATTCTGGGGCAAATAAGACAGCACCAGATTCTGGAAAGAGGGGGAAATAATGGTTTTGGATTCTGAGGCCTCTTGACTAGTTCCATCAGCATCTTCTACCTTCTAATCTCTATGGGGTACTTAAAGCCCCGCCGAAGACACTCCATGTGCAACAAAGGCCTTTCCAGTCTACTTTAACATTCCCTTTCCCTTTTCCAACCCAATGCCTCACTGCTCCGAAGGGACTACATCACCTCTCTTCATCTTGTTGCCAAACAAACCCCCCATTCATATAGGGTTAAAAATAGTATTTTCACTCTGAGGTTGGGAACCCACAGTTGAGAATGAGAAAGCACTGTTTTACAGTCGAGGCTGGTAGGATCTACAGATAAGAAAGGCCTACTGTATTTCTTGAAATAAACTGCATATTGGTGGACCTGTACCATTCAGACCTGTGCAGTTCAAATCCACATTAGCCAAGGTTCAACTGTATTTCTGCTTCATAGGAAATTAATGTTAATCCCTGGGAATAAGGCTTCCATTGTCATGAAGACACCAGCTCATCAAAATCAACCAGCAATCAAAGCTGTGATAACTATCACCTGTAGGGATAAGGAGTAGAAGATTATCTCTAATTCAGTCTCTGCTGGATTCCTTTGAAAGGGTCAGTTGTACTAAATATTCATAGCTCTCAGGCAGTTCCAAACAACAGAAAAGAGACTCAAAATTGCTGAACCCATTTTCATTAAGATTTATATTCAGAGGCTTCAGAGTTAGAAGCTTTCCATGGTTACCATTAAGCTAAAATATTAACAGAATAGATGACAATGCAAGCATAACACAAAACAATAAAACTGAAAATAGAGACATTTGTAGAACATTGGCACACATAATGTCAGGTAATTAAAAGTCCAGAGACTCTAAAACAAAATAGTCATAATGCTTAGGCTAGAGTTAGCTTAATTACGTGTCAGCTGCTAGCACCCCAGAAATATCACCAGATGCATTTTTATCTGTTCTCCTGATTTCTAGCATTTGCTTTAAGGTTATTTTTTTTATTAATGTACTATGGGTACATTATTAAATATGGACATTGGAAAATGACTTTATATGATCGCAGAACAGAAAACATAATTTGAAGCTAAGAGTTAGGTAGCCATATTGGATTGTCGCTGTAGTGAGGCTAGCAAGATTTTTATGACATTTGTTTTCCCCATGGAGTGAAAATGTCTCAGGAGGAGATGCCATCTAAGAGTTGTGACAATAGCATTCTTTAGGTCGCATTGGGCATTAGGTCTTTTATTTTAATATGGAAAATCCTTCCATGTAAGCAAATTGAGAGCACTATAGAGAAACATATGAAAGTACCATTCCATTAATACAAATATTACAGGTTACATAATTAAAAGAATTCCAGACTGTACATTTCCATCCTACAAATTCTTAAATGCTTATATTCTGAGAGGTCCTTAATTAAATCAGAGTTCTTAGAGGTAACTAAAATAATGTTAATAAGAACTCTCCATTTCATATTGATATCTACTTTCAATACTTATTTTACTATTCATAAGTGTGTATGTATATTTTTAATCTATTGTACTATTTATCTCTTTTTTAATGTTAAATCATGGAGAATGCAATGCAGTTTTATGATTGCTCATATTGGTAATTAAGAAAATTCTTAGGTTAGATAATTGCTGCCTAGATTACTTAGAAAAGGTGCCACACTTGACTCAACAAAGTCCCACTGTATTTGGAAATATTGTCATACTCAATGTCTCAGTTCCATACTTAATGATAAAACAAGTATTACATCTGCTGTTATCATCTTAAATGCCTTGAGGATTTTCTCAAAAAGATTTTATCAAACTATTATTTTATCAAACTCTTTCCACTGCAATTCCAAACTAATTAATCAATTCAAAACACTTGACCATATAACAGAAGCAAAGGTACTAAGTACATTCTACTCATTTATCTCACTTATATTTTTGCAGTAATCATTTATTGCTTTACATTATTAATTCCCCCATATGTAAGTTTTATATCTGTACTTAAATAATTAAATGCTGAAATAGATAGAAAGTCTGAATCTTACAAGAGACTAAATATTTATACATTTTCTATTGAACCTGATAAGGGGGCATGGTACCTTCAGTTTGTAGACGAGTCGGACACAGTTGTTCCTAACCTCCTTCTTGGGATTGGCATCTGAAGTGGGGGGGAGGTGGGGCAGTCTTAAGGGACTGAGCCTTTAACCTGTGGAATCTGACACTGTCTCCAGGTAGGAAGTGTCAGCATTGAGTTTAATTATAGGACACCCAGATGAAGTCTCAGAGAACTGATTGTTGTGGGAAAAGTTTCCACACATTAGGTGACCAGGAGAGTCAGAAGGGAAGTGTTTTGTATGAGTAACAAAGGAGACACACAGACAGTAGCCTGCATTAAGGTTTTCCCTGCCACCAGAGGGAATGACTGCATTTTCATTTTCACTACAGATCTGTGCATAAATACATAAATTCCTAAAATCTATACTATTTTTAGCATTTAAGAACTCATAAACGACACCGAATTTCATATATTCTTTGGTATCTTGGACAAATATATAATCTCGGTAGATTATAAAATAAGTAAACATACAATACCTAAGTATAACTGGGCAAGTTCCTTCTTCTCCAAGGAAGACAAATATTACAATAACATGCCATTTATGATCATTTCCTTTATACTAAGAAATATTCTAAGTAGATTATGTGCTATTTCTCATTATTCCTCACAGTGAACCTAAGAGGTAAGCACTATAAATTCCCTATTTTATCAACAAGGAAGATCAGTAAAATGAGAGGTTAGTGTGTGTCTGTGGTCACACAGCCAGTACGTGGCAGACCTGAGATTCAAACCTTGGCAGACAGACTCCAGAATCTTCTCTTTTAACTGGTTTTTTGTACAAAAGGTTTGATTTCATGCACCACTGAATATTCACTACTCTGTACAGATTGAAGTTATAGACCGTGGAACTTACAAGAGAAAAACTGAACAATGCAAACGGAAATCTAGACCTTGATCCTTAATGTTTCTCAGATACTGGACCCCTTTGAAAATCTGGCTAATACTGCCTGGCCCATGTGGCTCAGTGGTTGAGTGTCAACACAAGAACCAAGTGGTTGCCAGTTCGATTCCTACTCAGGGCACATTCCAGGGTTGTAGGCTCAATCCCCAGTGTAGAGCGTGCAGGAAGCAGCCAATTGATAATGTTCCTCTCTCATGGATGTTTCTATCTCTCTAGCCCCATCCATTCCTCTCTAAATATCAACCAAAAAACACATATTTTTAAGATCTGGAAAATACTGAGGACATTCCCTGCAGAGATTTGGGTGTACATACCTGTGCATGTATATATGCGTGTATATATGTACATTCTTTTGTGTTATATCTTAGAGTTTCTTCAGACAGCTTAAACACCAATTTATGACAGTCAAATTAAATGAAGACTATGTTTATTGGTCCTTACCCATTTTTATTGATTTTCATCAATTTTTGTTTTAGCTACAAAATATTTTTAGGTAGATTTATCTATTTTTAAGTAATTCTTTAAATCAGAGAATAATTTTCTATTAGTTCATTTAATCAGTGTTTAGGTGACTATCAAAGGCTGTTCAATTTGTCATACAATTCAATTCCAATTTAAATATCTCTAGAGTATAACTCAGGGCATTTCCATGGGATGCTATTTTTAGTAACATTATTTCTTTGGATGGAGGGCTGATCACATGAAATCTATATACTATACATGTCTTCTTGCCTCAATTATGATAGCTACAAACTCTCTAATGATAAAAATAAATGAAACCAATTATTGCAGGAAACCCTGGTTTCTCTCCACTCAATGATCAATAATTCAAATCTCAGAGAGAAGGGGAGAGGGAAGAGATTAACCAAGAAGTTATATACACATATGCATAATCCATGGACACATATGATAGTGTGGTAGGCCTCGGGGAGCATGGGGGCTGGAGGGTGTCAAAGGGGAGGGAAAG
>NW_006293700.1:6264170-6287149 GCF_000327345.1 Myotis davidii
TAAAGATAAAATTTTAAAAATGAACATTTATAGAAATAGTGTGTTGAGTGCCAGAAGTAAGTTAGACAGAGTAATAATCTTCATATCATAGTTGAGAGAAATTCCATAAATGTCCTTTTTATAGATATGGTGACTATTAGCAAGACCATTTCCAGTGGCAAGCAATAAAAAATCCAGCAAAGTAAATTGGTTATTTGAACACAAGTGAAAAGTCTAAAGCTAACCTGTCTCCAGACGTGGCTTAACCAGGGATCCTAACCAATGTTTTAGCAATTGCTCTATCCTCCGCTGTATTGCAGGGTTCCCTCATGCTGAACGTGAATGCTTGCTGCCACCTGCAATACATTGATTCCTTTTTTAATAGGGGAAGAGGTTGCTTCCTGCAACCAACAAATATATGTCTATGCTTCTCTCTGATTGGACCATCCTGAAATAACCATTGCCACCAGGGGAGTACCACACACTAGTAAATGTATAAGTGTTATATAGGGCAATATTGTAAATTTCTAGTGTCAAAAAGTTTAATGCTATATGCATATTGGTTGTGGCTTTCATTGAAAGACATACATCTTTGAGTGCTATTGTGTGACAATTATGGAACCTTGGCTTACTAATCTACCTCAAATCCTATATTACCAAGTTTACCTGTAATTCCCTTTATTAAGGTATGAAATGGAAATCTACATGCCCTCCTCATTCACTATTATATGTATTACTAGAGGCCTGGTGCACAAATTTATGCATGGGTGGAATCCCTCAGCCTGGCCAGTGATTGGGGACAATTGGGGCATCTCACCCAGTCCTGATCAGGGCCAATCAGGGCCAGCTGGCCCTGGGGAGTGGGGGTGGGGATAGGGGCCCGGGGAGGTTTGCTGGCTGGGGGAAGGGGCTGCAGGAGGTTCTGATCACAGTGATCAGGGTGGGCCGGGGGCAGGGTCTTTGGGAGGTTGGCCAACCAGGGGTAGGGGTCACAGGAGGTTCCCATTGAGGTGATCAGGGCCAGCTGGGGGAAGGGCCAGCAGGAGGTTGGGCAGCCGGGGGAGGTTGGCTGTGGGAGTACACTGACCACCACAGGAAGTGTTGAGTGTCTGCCCCCTGGTGATGAGTAAGTGTCATAGCAACTGGTTGACCAGTCGTTCTAGTTGTTCAGTTGTAATGGTCGCTTAGGCTTTTATATATATACTAGAGGCCCAGTGCACAATTAAATCATGTAGGTAAGGTCCCTAGGCCTAGCCTCTGGCAATCAGGTCCATCTTCTGCCCGTTCACTAGCCCCCAGGCCAAATGCCACCTCTGCCGCTGGGCTATCAGGCCATTGGGATCACCAGCTCATCCCCAGCGGCTCCAGTGCTCAGGCCTGCAGGAAAGTGGGCGCCAGAAACTTCACCTCCACGCTGCCTGCTTGGGGCCACTCACGCAGGAGCCGCCGCCACTGCCGCTGCCACTGCTGCTGAGGCTTGAGGCACTGACAGAGGCTGTGGGGCATGCCCATGACCTACCCGCTCCAGTGTGAGCAGCCCAGAGTGGGCAACAAACTGTTCCATCAGCATCCGGCCCAGCGCACACGCATGGAGGAGAATTTGCTGGCACCTGCTTTCCCACAGGCCTGAGTCCCCAAGCAGCTGGGGATGAGCTGGTGATCCCAATAGCCTGACAGACAGCCTGGTCCTCCCACCACCTACACCGATTCCCCCGTTCACCATCGCTGATCCATTGGAGCCTGCAGGCTGGGGTAGAGGGGGATAGGGACCTCATGGCAACCAGTCGTTTGGTCGTTCCAGTCTTTAGGGACACTGGCTTTTTATATATATAGATAGATGAGAATGGAGAGTAAGGGAAATTTGACAGCGGCTTTAGATTTATAGAGTGTGAGAATAAGCTACAAAGAATTGTTGAATGTCCCTTAGAAATGGCATTTTGTCAGATATCCTTATAGAATCCCTTTGAAGACCTCATTCTATGCTTTCTGAAGGAAATTAAAGTGGACATAACGGAGTTAAAAACCAAAAGACGATGCCCTTAAAATATTTTAAATTGTGTTTTAACTATAGTCATTTTTAAGTTTTGTCATGTTTTAACAGAGTAAGACAGTGAATTTATCGGGACTGTTCCTTCTTACCAACATTTTGAAACTTAGAAACTGGGCCATTCTTGAAAATAGATTTGAAATTGAGAGTAAATAGGGCTGCCATAGAGAGCCAATCAATCAATAATCCATCCATTAATCTTTAACCAAAGTCATACTTTTGCACCAGTAATAGAAGGGGGATGTTCATTCTCAAATACATTATGTATTCACCGGTCCATTTTGGAAACAAAGTTGTTTCTCTGACAATCATGCAATTTTAGTATGCATTCATGTGATTAATTAAAAAAAACATCAGTTTCTATGGCTATAAACTGGAAAGAAGCATAACTGGTTTAAGTGCTTTCTAGAGATATTTTGTGAGAAAGTACCTGGGTCAGAATCTGACACTCTCAGGATTCAATAAAACAGACTAACATTGTTTTGTTGCTAATATTATAATTATTACTGTTCAAAATTTGATGCTTTGAGATATAATCAATCTATTTTTCCAATTTTATTGAGATATAATTGATATATAGCGCTGTATGTTTAAGGTATACAGCATAATGATTTGACCTACATTTATCATGAAATATTTACCACAAGTTAATATCGGTCATCTCATATCAATACAAATATATATTTTTTTCTTAAGAAGAGAGCCCTTAGGACCTACTCTCTTGACAACTTTTATATATAACCGAAATATGGAATGCTTCACAAATTTGTGAGTCATCCTTGTGCAGGGGCCATGCCAATCTTCTCTGTGTTGTTGCAATTTTAATATACGTAGGTGCTGCTGAAGTGAGCACAATCTGCTTTTTACATGCCTATTTTGATAGATCTTCCCTTTTGTCAAACAAAGCCATTTTTTTTCAAGGAATTCTTTATTTCTTAACAGTGCATTAAGTAGTGAGGAAGTGAGATTCTATGGTATATCTTAGCAATCAACAAAAGATGAGAGTCTTTCTGAAATATTTATTTTAGGCCTCAGAATTTAAACATTGGACATTTGCTTCCCTGGATCATCTTCAAGATCAAATAATAAACAACTTGATTTGACATATTTCCTCTTTGGTGTTCCATGCATCTGTTATAACATAAACATGGGTAGCACTTGATGAGAATCTAGAGGATGAAGTATATAAATAAACCAAATTTCAACTTGAAAGTTATTAATTATATCTTGGTATTAAAATGGATGTAAAGTATCTTTATACCAAATCACTGAAGTATTTTATTTTTATTTTTTAAATAACTGAAATGTTTTAAGTAATGGATCCACAATCCAATAATATCTTAGGTAGGACGTTATATAGCCAATGTAGTCTGAATATTCCTATTATATTAAAATATCATTTAACATATTAAATGTTGTATCTCCCTGAATTTTTAAAGACTAAATTTAATTACTCATAGAGACAAAATTATCCCCAAATAATATTACCTTTTTGAAGTATTTGACCCTTAATATAGGGTCCACTTCTTCTTAGCTCAAAGGCTCAGCATGCTTTGTATAAACCTATCATCCATTCAATAAGTTCACTTAGGCAGCTATGATAGTTCCCCATTCTATAATAGAGATAGTAATCATCCACTCCTCCTAATTTGTGTTCTTAAAAAATAACTCAGTAATTTATATATACATATATATACATACACTAGATTTTAATGCACTGAGAGTTCATATTGAGCCCTAAAACAGCCGATGGACACACAGTGATGGACTAAAGTATCCGCCTCGCTTGCAAACTCCACGTGTTTTAATTGCCTTCATGATAGTTGCTTTTGATTCCAGTTTTAAATGTCATTGCTGGTCAGGGGGGCAAGAAGCTTTTTTTTCATCCTGATTATTTCTGAAGTCATTCAAGATTTGTAATCTGAACACTCCTACTCAGAGTAAATATAAAATAAACAGATAAGGCCTAAGTCAGGACAGAGCCAGGCCCAAAAGAAATCCTTATCAATGTCACATTGCTGCAGCCATCCTGACTTCCAACTTTTAGAAAGTTTTATAGAGCGACAGGCAGCCTGTCATCATTTCTGAAATTCAGTCAGTCACCGAGTGAACAAATATGTATGTGACAGACATTTTCCGAAGGCACACAGTGGACAGGACAGGCGAGGACCCTGCTCTCAGTGTGCTTACATTCTGGACAGATGGATGGAGGCAATTTAGATTGAGCGGCGTGGAAAATATGAAGGTAACTAATATCTTTATTACCCAAGATCATTTAAGGTGCTGATAAGTGTTATTATAAAGAAAAATATATCAGGACATCCTGAGAGCAGGTATTTTAGCTCTCTGGTGGTTCTGGAACCCCTTCTCTAGAGAAGATATTAGAGAGGAAGTCTGTATTTTACAAAGTACTTGTTCATATGACCAGCTGGAAGCAGAGCATTCCAGGTAAAGGGAATAAAAAATAAGAAACAAATGATGAGAACATTTATGTTTCATCAAAATATGAACTGCAGAGGTTCAATGTTATTTTTGATTTTTGAAATGTCTTAAAAGTATATTGATGTAGTGTTTTAAGGTGTGCTGTCTGAGCAAAGTATTTAATAAGTGTTTAATAACTTCAGAAAAAGACATGAGAGTCATCTGTAGGCCTAACATTCTTAGTCAATCCCATTGTAATGAAACTTGTTAATCAAAGTATTCAGCTAAACAATCAATCCATAGGAAGGATGCTCAATTATCTCAGTTATCACTAACTCCGAGGCCATCCTCTAAAATACTATTGTAAACTCTAATATTTTATTGCTGTTCCCAACCCACGGCAAGGAATGTGTGTTAATTTTTCACCAGTTTTCTCTGTGTCCCTATCTGTCTTTCACTCTGTCTCTCTCTATACACACACACACACACACACACACACACACACACACAGGCATGTGCACGAATAGCTGAAAACTTTCACAAAACTATTTTTTTCACAAAACAATATTTTGGTTTCTATGTCTGACAAATTCTAATATTTTCTATCATTTCATTTTTTAAAATGCTGATCAAAACCTACTAAACTGATATCATGACATACCAATCAATGGGCCTCATTTTAAAGATGGAAAACCATGTTCTAAAAGTCATTCAGCAATTTGCATACCCTAATTCAGTGATGGCGAATCTATGACACGCATGTCAGAGGTGACACGCGAACTCATTTTTTTGGTGGATGTTTCTTTGTTAAATGGCATTTAAAAACATAAAATAAATATCAAAAATATAAGTCTTTGTTTTACTATCGTTGCAAATATCAAAAAATGTCTATAAGTGACACGGCACCAGAGTTAAGTTAGTGTTTTTCAAAATGCTGACACGCCGAGCTCAAAAGGTTCGCCATCACTGCCCTAATCTATACATAAAAACACACAACTAGACCAACACTATAGGCTACTCAAAGTTTTTTATTCTCTCAGGAAAAAAAATTAGTATAGTTCTTTAATATTTTGACAAAAACTAAATTGAGAAAATTAAACTTTCCTTGACCTGGCAGCATGGTGAATTTTTGCTTGCTAGGAAGGCAATGCTTATATTCAATGGGGTGTTAGAAATAATTCCTTATTTCTACAAAAGACTGATTTCCTTTCTCCTGGCCCCAAATATTGGTCTCAGTTATCCCTTAGGATGTAGAAAGGAAGCATTTAAGAATTCAACAATAAAAAAAAAACTCTTAAAAATTAAAGTAACAGCAAAATGGTGTTAGTTTAAAATTTTTATAACAATGAATCTAATGTTTATTCAGTAAACTTTTAACAGTAATGCTTGACATTTTTACTTAAATATATCCCTAAATTTTGACCACCTTGAGTGGAGTGCTGCATAATAGATTATTCCAAAACAAAGTCTCACTTCAACTAACTTTGGCTTCAGAATACATATTTACACAAATATCTGATCTTTTGGAATTTACCCACAATCCACAATAAAAAAGTAAATTCACACTAACAGTTTGTGGATTTCAACAGGCAGACAGCCAGCCTTTGTGGTTCCTTCTCTTTTCTCAACTCTGACCTCGTAGAGCTTTATTCTCCTCATTTGTTGCACTGAGATATGTTTAAAAAGTTATATGTTATAAAAATAATATTGTATGAATGAGTAACCCTGAAAATCGAATGCGTTCTGCAGATTTATGTAGGAAGATGCACCCCTGACAGTCATCCCAGGCGAACCTGGGCCTTGCATGTTGTCTGCTAATTTCCAATGAGTGGGCTCATTGGAAACCCTACCCTTGCTCCTTGCTAGCTTCTTTTTCCTACTCTGGCCACTCTGGGCCAACCCACCAGCTCTGTTATAAACATTTGCAGACTCTGTTGTAGGCTTAGAAGGCCATGTGGCAGGCTCTCATGAGGGAGCCCACAAACTTCTCCACCTACTGACTCCATCCAGTAGACCCACTGCATCCAAGCTTCCAAATGGCTTCCGGCGGCAATTCACAAGCCCCTGGCTTGTCTCCTGAAGAAGCCTCACGCCACAGGCAGGCCTCTCTCATGTAAGATACTCCCACTGCAACAGAAGACCCGGTTGCTTTCCTAAGAGAAATTCTCCAACACAGATCACATGCATTGAGGGCACCCCAGGCAGATACGAGAAGATGCTCACTTCACTTTTCTCCAAGGCAACCCGTTCCCAGCTCTGGTTGATCCACAGGCTGCAAGCATTTTCGTCGTCAGGAAGAAGAGACTTTTGACAAGTTCACAGGGTTTGTTCTGGTGTCTGAAATAAGGGGTGTCCAGATATTTTCATGGTGGGCCACTTGATCAGAAATCCACAGGTAGACACTTTTTTCTGTTTCATTTGTTTTGTTTTTGTAATCAACTTTATTGAGGTATAACTTACATGGAATAAGTTATAAGAATTTTGAATACATGGTTTCATGTGTTTCTGACCCAATCACACTCCTGCATCTCTACCATTATAATCAAGATCAGAACATTTACATCCCCCAGAAAAGTGTTCCCACATCACAGTGCATCTCTAACCCCAGGTCAGGACAGAATGTAGTATACTATATAAAAAGTGTTGTTCTAAAATGTACTATCCTATATAAGAAAAGGCTAATATGCAAACCTACCAAACAGTGGAACAACCCATCGCTGTGATGCATGCTGACCACCAGGGGCAGACATTCAACGCATGAGCTGCCCCCTGGTGGTCAGTGAGCTCCCACAGGAGGAGCACCACTCAGCCAGAAGCCGGGCTTATGGCTGGTGAGCATAGAGGCAGTGGCAGGAGCTTCTCTCACCTCCACGGCAGTGCTAGGGATGTCCGACAGCTTAGGTCTGGAGCGGACATCCCCCGAGGGCTCCTGGACTGCAAGAGGGCGCAGGCCGGGTTGAGGGACCCCCACCCCTCCACCCCGAGTGCACTGGGCCTCCAGTACTATATAAAAAGTGTTGTTCACACCCATACATTATGGGAAACATGTTAATGCCACCACAATCCTATCAAGCAAATTTTGGTGTTTGTTTTTATTGCATTGCATTAGCATAATTTAGAAGAGAAAGGGAAAAGATGATATTGATACTCATCGAATTCTCTAAAATTTCTTCTCAAATTTTAACTTTATTTCCAGCAAACAATTTTGCAGATTTTTGGTTGTTTTTGTTTGTTTGTTTTGTGTTTTTTTTAATGAGGGCTGGCTTCCATTGATCTCAGCCCCATGGAGCAATGGTAAGTGCATCCAGTCTCACATCCCCAGGAGCTCGGTGCGTTTTAACAGACTTCTCCCTTTTCCCTGAGCAGCCTACAATGTCCTTGTTTTTCCTCGCAGATTACAATTCAGCGTGTTGAAGCGTTTTGTTACATGAATAAGAAAGTACAAAGCCCTTGATCTGAGGAAGCAGCTAAGTAAATACTAGTTGGTTTCCAAGAACTAGTCATCTGACATATTAAAACAAACCAAATGCCCATCCTCTGGTTCATCTTAATTCAAGTTTCCCATAAATTGGCAAAGGTTGAAGGAGCAGTTACAAAAAAATCAGAAGCTTTAAAAGTGTTTCTGTCATCTCTGGCCATGAACCTGACTCGCAAGTATGTCAGCACAAAGCCCACTGATAGAAAAGTGCCTTTTGAATGAATACAGTATTAGAAACACACATTTCTACATCGTTTCAATACCAGGAGTCTATCTGCGGCAAACGAGCCCAGCTTTTACACGTTCAGACCAAACAGGTCACACTCCTTCCTGGCAAGTAGTTAGATCCTACTAGGAGTGAAAATTAATCTGAAAAGTGGACACAGTGTGGTTCATGTGCTGGATGCTCCCAGCTTCAAGGACAGAGTTAAATTAGAAGAGAGAATCAGGAAGTGGTTGGAAATATAATCCCAAAAGAATCAGGGTAGACAGGGACAAGGACAATTACACCTTCTCCAGGTAGAGGGAAGGGATGTGGCTCACCTCTTCACACCGTCAGACACTTTACAGAATAGATACTGTCCCCTTGCACCCTTCTGCACCCTTTAGAACTCTTTCATCCAGCCACATTCCAAGCCTGGTTTAGGAAAACCATGGGAAAAGCATTTCTGTTTTTAAAGCTCTTCACAGTAAAGGAAACAAAGGCATGATAAGGACTTTGAGAACCAAGCACTTGCTTCTGTTTGTCATGAATTTTCTAAGTACTCATTCTGCATCCAACTCTATTCTGCTTCCCAGCTTCAGGTGATGCACACATTTGATAAAAGCCTTGCATTTTCTCAACCCAAATGTTCTTACCTTGTGAACAGAAGGGAGAAATTGAGCCTCTGACTCACATTGGATTGCTTGTCTAGGTTGCTAATGGTCAGCAGCTTTGGGCAAAGTTTTTCAATGCTTCTAATCCATCAAATTTATAAACAAGGAGTCACGTTTTTTCATTATAGGGTACCTTACCAAATGCTATTCCTATGACTTAATCTTCTCATCTGATATCACTGTACAAAAAGAGGTAAAATTTGCCCCAAATTGTTACTCTTAGTGAACCCATGCTGGTTTCTAGTTATTTTTTTTCTAGATACATGAAATGACTTTAATTGCTCAAGGTCGTTTTATGAGAAAACCCAAAATTTGAGATTCTTCCTAAAATGTTTCTTTAGCTCATGTGTCATTCATAAAAATGTGTCATTAAAAAATTCCCTAACTTTCCCACCATTTATGTCTGTACATCCTTTCATTATAATGAAAGGGGTGCAGTTCTTACCTTGAAAGCCAACTTCTCCCCTCTTGCCTCTAGACCCCATCACACTTCTCCTCATCGAAGTCAGAAAGGCTGGAACCAAGTAAGAGAGGGGAGCAGTGAAAATTTACTTTAGAAAGACAGGCAGAGACCAAATACCAAAAGAGACCGAGGTTTTTAGTGTCATAAGAGGACTTTTGAAAAAAATTGAAGCAAGTGATGATATAGTGTGATTTTACTTGAACATTTTGAGAATCTGAGGAAAGCAAACACCTTTGATTTGGGGGTGCCTCTTCCTGTTCACATGCCTTGTTTTTATGAGGTTACCTGCCTGGAGGAGAGAGCAGGAGAAATGCGGAATCAGAGGACCGACCACAGCTTTCCCCAATGCCTGTGCCTGAAGTTAAGACAACAGAGCTTTAAAATTCATGCCTCATTCTGCGCCCTCTTTATTTCCAATGCACTTTGTTTCCCATCTGATATTTAACATGTGTGTTGCTTTCACAGAAGGGAAACAAATAGGAAACGAATTTAGACTAGAGAAACTGTACCTAGGCACATCCTCCTCCTACTGCAACCAAATGTCTCATCAGACCCCAAGAGAGAATTCTAATAATGTTATCATTTGATTCCCATTTCAGGCACTTTGCATTTTTATATATGCTAAAGAATTCAGCAAGCCATCCAACTGGCATAGCAACAGGAAAACTTCCTTTAGAGCACAGGTGTACAAGCAAACAAATTCTTTCTGTGCTGGAAAATTGATCCCTCACAATAGCAAGCTCCCAGCAGTGCGCTGAACTGGCAGGAGGGGTCGGGAGAGCGCACATCTGTCAGGTAGATGGAGCAGATGGTGATCACCTCTTCTCACCTTCCAGCAGAGTCAGAAATAGATACTGTCACCCGGAACTGGCTCTTTCCAGCCACACTGAACATTCGGATTTATTAAAAGCAGACGTAGTCACTCTGTGGATTTTTTTTGTTTTGTTTTGTGATTCAGAAAGGAAGGAAGGAAGAAAAGGAACAAAAGGAAGCAGTGCCGTATTAAACTCTGTCGTTAGGGCTAAACAAGTATAACTAGCTGGTTAGTTCTGGGTGCCCTGGAGAGAGAGCCTCGTGTCAACCATACAGGAAGCCATGGGTTATTAACATCTTTCGAAAGCAAAAGCACCAGGAATATATAAGAGTATTCAACATAATGCAAATGGTCAAACTCAGTCTCCAAATTTATCACTGGAAACTGGGTGGAAGTCCTAGGATTTGGGGAGAATGAGCTTTGTGTCCAGCTCCAGGCGTGGATACGCTTTGTTCTGCCACTGAGTCCCCAAAAGCTACCATTCCATATCGAACAGTTAAATCGTGACCTAACTCCTGGAGCCCGCCTCTTTCCTGTTGCCAAAACCTGAAGCAGAACTGAGTTACGGCAAAACAGAGGCTCATAAAACAATTGTGTTTAAGTGGAATAGATGATTTGGCATCTAAGCATCGCTCCGTTCCTGAAACGAGGAACCTTAAGAAAAGATCCTGTGGGTGACGATCACTTTGATGCCAAGAGGCCAACCTTTCCAACACCCACTGCTTTCTCCAGCCAAACACTGGGGTCACCAAACAGTAACTGGACTCCACGCAGCTACTGTGCGTCGCTTTTCAAATACTGATACCACACAACAGAGGTCAAGCAAATGAGCAGGCCCAGCTCTCCGCCTTGTACGTGCTGCCTATGCTCTGACCCCCCTGTGTATTCCCTATCCTCCTGTGCACTTCCTAAGTGTGGACAAAGGGCTGCCCCACCCCCACCCTCCAGCGGGCCAATTCTTTCCTAGCTAAGGCACCTCTAGGGCTCGGTGCTGATAAACTGAAAACATCCGAACTTTCATCAACATTCCTTTTCTAATCCCTCAACTAAAAGCCCCACGTGTTAAACACCATTTCAGATCGGGCATGTGTTCGCCCCTAAACCGTTCTGGAGAGCTGAATTACAATATTTGCTCTTACAACACAGCCAAATTAAATTTCATGTTGACAATAGCCAACATGTTATCATTTTTAAAGCCTCTTCGTTGCCTCCATTTCTATCTAAACTTTTGTCCCAGAAGACTGGAGATGCCTGCCAAGTCCAATTTAACCCTGACCCCACAACATTCAGTAAACACTGCTCATGCATTTGAGTTAGGCTTATCCATGTAAATTTTCATTCTTCTTTTTCTGTGTTGTTTGGGTTGTTTTTTTTTTTTTTTTTTTTTTTTTTTAAAGAAGAGATAGCAAATGGTTTAAGGTAAGTTTTGGGCTAAGCAGTATTTGCAGGTGTGGATAGAAATTGTTTCTCTCACAGGCACTGTACATTAAAGCAAATGTTGCTGCATTTGAAAACCTGTCAGCTCTATTTTGAACCAGCATTCAGAAACCTCTCCTTTTTGACCAATATTATATAAAGTTCCTCTGGGAAGATAATGTGCATGATTGCAGACTCGCCTTGTTAAAATCATGGCTTTTTATGCAGTCGTGTTTGCACCTATGAATTATGCATGAAAGAGGATCTCATTACATTTCATTTTCTTTACAACGGTGTCCTCTCTCCTAGACGGACGGGGGTCCGTCCCATCAGCCGGCTCCCCTCACCCTGCAGCCTGCCTCTGTCTCCATGCCTTCATGGCATTTGAGACAAAATGGGCGTGTTTCCCTTGTCACCTCCTGCCTGGTATAAATTATTCACCGGAGCATCGCGCACATTTGTGCAATAAGCAGCCTGGAAACTGGGGGACACTCCACAGGCTGTGTGTGGGGACCCCACAGAGGCAGGGAGGCCATGTCTCCAACAGTTGTCCCAGGCAGAGGAGAAATGGGGCTCTCCCTCATGAAATAGAAATTAATTAGAAATGCTGGCCAGTTAGATGGATGCATTTCAGTGTTTCAGTATTTCCCTCAGAATGAAAGGTCAAGGAACAAAGCCCTGTGCCCCCCGCCCCTTTGGAAATGGAGCCATTGGTCTTCCATACCTGACAAGATGAATTAAATGTGGAGAAAAGATCACAGAATTTAATCAGCACAGTCATTCAGTGCATGTGGTCGGGAACAATCAGTCAAAGAAGCATTTGAAAAACTAGGTTAGTGTGTGGTGTGTGCGTGTGTGCGTGTGTGCGTGTGTGTATTATGACGATTCTTAGTGAAGCTTGCATCGCTGATTCTAAACATTTCCCTGTTAAAAATAAATCCAGTTAGAAACAAGATTAATTTTCTCTCTGTCAAATTATGCCATTCACTATGATGCAGTCGCATTATAAAAGGAGGTCACATAAAAGTAGCAAAAGATCCCCCAATGAATCAAAGTTATTATCAAAAATTTGATTGACAACCAGCTTTACATTTTCTTTGACCGATACTTTCTTGGAATCAGTGAGAACTATGCAGGTAACAGGATCTAGGACAGTGAAAGGTGCACTGAAGTTTCTTTCCAGAGGAAGAAGACTGGCTCAACTTGTTTTTAGTTTTTCCTTGTAAGAATGTGGTCATGGTGACAGAAGACTTTCATATCTCAATTGTCATGTATTCTCTCTAACGAAGAATTGAAACCTTCTCACAATGAGACTCAAGGAAACGACACATAAGCTCGTTGCTCTAAGAACAATCCACAGCAGCCAGCTTTTGGTTTCGACCAGACATTTTTGAAATGTATCCTCTACTTGTGGAATTTTCTGATACCTGAGTTTATTCTAGAAATTTTACACTTTGAAATGTAGATATTCTGCTCACTTATGTCCAATTTCTTCTTAATAATTATATATGTAATACATTTTCTAAATTTAGAAAATACATATATATATATATATATATATATATCACACACACACACACACACACACCTGCACCCAATGCTCAAATATGTTGCCGAGAGGTGATGTGACTTATGAAGAATGTAAGTAATATAGCAAAAGATTTTGGTCCCATTACTATTATCAATTGTTAACTTGCAGGAAGTGATTGTTTTTCCTGTGTTTCCCATTTCCTAACTTCAAGGAATCTTCACGGTGATCATTTAATAGGAAGATGGAACAATGTTTTTACATCTTCAAAGTAGTATTTACTTCAACAACCACATGCTTTTCTTTCCACATGCATTTCTCCCCAGCTTTCCTGCTATTTCTTCTTCCTGTGGTGACCACCCAGTCATAACGTAGTTACTGATCCAATGGGTCTAAATCTCAGTCTGTTTTTATGTAAAAAAGAAAAAACAACACCATTGGCATTTACAGTGGATTTACTTTTCTTTGAAAGGTTATCATTTGGTATAATGATTGGCGTAAAAAGAATGCTATTTAGCTCCTGGCTGAATGAGAGGATTACCCTGTTATTATAGGTGGCTCTATCACATATGGGAAATACACAGAAGTTAGGAACATAGTTCAATATCAATGTACGTGAGGGTGTGATTTTCACTCCAAAAATTATTCTGCTCTTTCTCAGCAAATCCTGAGAGAGGATTTGTTAAACCTAGCCTGACTTCGAGGAAACTTATTTAATTGAATGATCTGAATGGCCAGGGCAAATGATATAATTATTGGTATAGAGTCATTGGCTTGAGCACTGCCTCCAGCATATTTAATATTAAATATATTCCACGGTAGTCTAAGTTTAAATTTCTTCCAGTTTCTTGGCCTTATTATTCATTTCAAGTGTTGACATCAGGATAATTTAGTGGAAATAAAATTTTATCTGCAGATTGATGTCATATTTGCTTGCTGATGTTATCTCTGTGTCAATAGCTGGGTTACCCTCTTCACAGTGTATACAGAGGTACTATTTCATTTGGGAGGAGAGTAGAACCTACCATGAGTATGAAGCTAACAAGACTCACAGCTCCACGAGGCTCCATTCTACTTGTCAGTTTCACACCGGAAATCCTTCCGCTCTGTGAGATGCCATTAAAGTGAAAGGAACTTTGGGAAGAGGAAGCATTTTTTCACTTTCACTCTCATATATCCATGCTCTGACAGAAAAACAAAAAATATATATTTAGTTAGGAAGGATAGCTATAGAATATTTGGTTGTGTTATTAATTACCAATAATTTTATATTAAAAAGTGACTTAGAGAAGTAGAATATGAGTAGGTATTTCTCATTGGCCAGTAACTGGCATACATAACTGGATCCAGAGGCATTTCATCGCTGCACAGAAACCCCCTTCAAATCATCTCAGGGCCTTTCTTTCAGATTTGCGTCTGTTGTATTGGAAAGAGTTTGGAACTAAAATAGTTTTTTTCCCTTTATACTGGAGTCTAATATCTGCAACCTACCCCAAATATACCATTTCTGTTCCTGCTTCACAACATGTATATTGAGAAATTTAGTCTTCAAGAAAGAAACAAATCATAAAAAAATTTCTACCTAATATTTTGTAGCCTAGAAATAGAACTGATTAATTAAAGGAATGACCTATCAAATACAGGGCAGAGTGAAATAGTAAGGCCAAGGAAAAGTATCCATTGCCTATACTCCATTCTTTGGGTAAAATATGAGCTGCCTGGACTCTTATCTTATTATTTCTAAAATGCCTCTCTCACTCCAGTGCCTCACCCTCTTTTCCAATCACATTGACATGTTAACTTTTTGGTCCATGCCAAGTGAGTTATTTGCAATGGCAATATTAATATATTTGAGTAGAATTGAATCAAATTTCTTTCAAAAAATATATAATTATGGGGTCAGAGCACATATTATTTCAAGAAAGTACAGTATACATTTGAGACGAGAAAGGCCTACTTAGACTCAAATCAGGCTAAAACTGATTTGGAAATTATAAAAGAGGTGAAAAACATGGATTTAACTATACATGGGAGATAGAAAATAAGCTTCCTATTACTTTAAACTTTGATGTATCACAAAGAGATGTCTGTATGCGTAATCATCAACAAATAGAGATTATTTAACATATCTACAACTAAAACCTAGAGGAAAAGTTTAAAAAGAAAGCTTAGAAGTAATGGGTAATGTCTAACATAGGAAGGATGTTTTAGAAAGGATACTTGCAACTGGCCATTTCTAGTGATTACAAAAGACTAAGTCAAATAAAATTGCCTTTAGTTACAGCAGGAGAGAATTTCTATTGAATGTCAGGATATATGTCTCCCTCTCTGAACTCTAACTTCATGTATTGCCTGAATCAATCATTTGAGAATAAATCGAATATCACTTTATGACTTCGCTATTGCTTTATTAAGATGTTATTTTGCATCCTGTGATTTTAGTTTATGCTTCTGGTTGTGAGCTGGAGACCAAACGCTAATTATTTTATTTCTCATAAGATAGAGTTCCATTTCTTTTGCAAATCAGCCTCCAAGGAAATATATTCTTTTTAATTTGATTGATTTGGTCTTCACACCTGGTGTCTTGCAAAATTAGAAAAGAGTAGTTTGGAATGATCTAAGGTTATCGTGCTCAGAAACAGAGGAATGGACCACATGATCTTTTTGATGACCCAAGTGTTGTTTATAATATATAAAGTATGATAACCAGTCCCTATAATAGCCTCTAAAAGAATATAAATTGAGGGTTAAAAGTGTAATGAAATGCAAATGAAACTGTCCTAGAAACAACTGCACATTTTATTTGTTTCTTACAATCTAGGACATAGAGAGTGTTCATATTAAATACTATCCACTGTATTCTAGTTTTAAATAATGGTGGAAATAATTCGTAGTTGAATTGCAGTTACTAGCTGGAAATGAATGCTACCAAATATTTTGGAAACCAAATGTGGTTAAAGCAAGTCCATATTAAGAAGAGTTTTAAATATCTTATGTTCTCTTTTTATTTGCTGTATTTCCTAGGTTTGTCAGCACGTTGAGTAAAATTTAAGCTTGAAGTTAACTTTACATTCTTTCTGCATACCCAATATAAAATCAAATAAAATTAAGGTTCAAAATATACACTGGACACTCTCACCTAGGAGAGATCTTGCTCTCTTTCTTCTTCCAAAGATTTCTTCCTTTTAATGAGGAAGAGAAAAAGATATTAAAAACCTATGACTTATAAAGTCCTTTTGACATTTATGCCTTTCCAGGTAAATGCTGTTTAAATGGCTTTTTTAAACAATGCATCTTTTGGGTTGCGCTTAATTAAATAAATGACAGAGTAGTGCAGCCGAAATATCACTGGACACAAGGCACTCTAATGTTGCTGTATCCACTCATTCTCTACGGGACCTTGCACAAGTCACTTAACCTATTAGGGATGGGATTTTGTTCAGCTGCACACAGAACTGCTGGATGGGAACATCGTTAATGTCTTTGTCAGTGCTAAGCTCATGTGAGTCCCATAATAACTTTGACCCTCAGTTTCTCATTTAGACAATGTGCTTCATGAGAACATCTTTCCTTTCTTTAGGTTTCTTTTGACAACCAATGGAATTACTTAATTTTTTGAGGAACATACATTAGCAATGAAAATTGTTGTTATTGTCTTGAGTCACAGCAGGTATTAGCGACCTTGGGAAGATACAAAGCTACCTCAGGAAGACAGGAGTCAGAGCAGCATTGATAAACATTGTGTGAACGACTCCCTTGTAAACACTTTCAGATGAACCTGTTCCTCAACCAAGGTTTCTGTGAAGAAACATCATCAGCTAAATGACCATCAGTCTTAATTATGTCTGTGATACATGAGAAGCCTGTGTGCACCGGAAGTCTTCTGTTATTAGATGTTTCTCCGTTAACTGAAATTAGCAACCACCGCTGAACGTCCCTCCAATCTATGGAGGACATCTTTCTAAGCAATCTCAGGAGATCTTTACCATGGACACAGACCCCATCCTCAAATAACTTAGGATTTAATTGAGGGAAGAAAATATATTTTTGGAAAATAATCTTAATTTAAAAGTTGGTAGAAAAGATGCTTCAAAGATGTTCATTATGATCAGGGAATTTTATTGGGAATTGGAGAATTTCAGAGGAGAAAAAGTTGAGGTAGTTGGTTAAGCTTGTATAATAGAAACGGATTGTGTCTGTGCTGACAAAACTTGACTAATACGGTGTCCCCCAAATATTCCATGTGCTCCCCTACTTTTTCTAGCCTCCTTTTTAGTTGGGTTGGAACCATGGAACCATCCAGAGGACTGTGAGAGGTGATCTAGGTCTTTCTGGGACCAGAGCAATTAGGTGTCAGTGGGCCTCTTCCATGTCTCTCCTCTGCTGCCTGGTACCCTGGGAGGGCACATGCTTCTCTAGATGGCATGGCTACAGGATGGAGGAGAGATACCACCGCCCCTGACCCACTGGACATGACCTGAGAAAGAGAGAAATCTTGCCTATAATAAGCCACCAAGATCCTGGGTTTATCTGTTGCAGCAACAAATTTACTCTGACACAAAGGATAATCAGAATTTAATTAGGTAAAGAGAAAGGGGAAGACATTCTAGGCTTTATTCTGACTAACACAAAGGATAAGCAGAATTTAATTAGGTAAAGAGAAAGGAGAAGTCATTCCAGGCTTTTCGAATCATATAAAAATGTGTGGGGTTGGGAAATACAACAGTATTATACAAAGATCATTAAAACACACACACACACACACAAACAAACACATACACATTTACAAAGACACATACACACTTGATTGAAATAGAAAATGTAAACATGATTTCTTGTAGGAAAATCCAAAAGAATGTGGCATAAGATAATGCTTATTAAATAAGTTACCACAAAATCTACCTACCTAATTGGACTTGTGAACATACAAAAGCTGGTCACTTGATCTACTGTTCCGGTGTATGTGCCATGGGCCAAATTTTATAACTTTTAAACACTTTCTTCAATTTAATTTAAACCACTTCATAAATGCATGAGAAAAAAATCATGATCATGCTTTCATGTAAATTACTGGACATATTAACGGTTAACTTGAAATAAGTAAAATTTTTGAAAATTGTCAAGGTAGTCACAGGATGCTTGGAATGCAGCCGTGATGGTACAAGTCAGGAAATGGAACTAGTGGGACCCTTAGTTTATTGTGCTTGAAAGGGTGACAATATAATGCATTTAAGTGGCTAATATTTTTATCAGTTTAAAAATAGATAATCAAATGGTATTGGAATGCTATTTAGGATTAATAATATCTCATTTTCAAAAGGTATCCTGTAGTTTATAATTTAAATCTGGCTAACATATTCATGGAATTAAATACCTACAGAGAATGTTTCATTAAAATGATATATGGTTTAGACCCTTTACTCCTGGAATAAATGAGACAGGGATTACAAATTTAATGACAGTATAACTTCAGAAAAATAAATCACAAATGAATATATCCGATATTAAAATTTAGTAGATAAAAATCACAAAGCAATAAAGAAAAAAGCAAAACTGTTGGAAAGAGACATCTAAAATAATTCCAATATTTTATTAAGAAGTCAAACATGGGTCTACCATTTGAACAAACATTTATATTTGGATAAGCAGAGACTGCAATTATAATTTAAAAATCTTAACTTTCTCCAAATAATGTCATTCACCTACTCTTAATAAATTCTAAAATAAAAATAACCTCAATTATTCAATTGCCACTATTGATTACCATTTCCTTTTCTAAATGTTACTTTCATTTTGCTTCTATGGTGATGCAAGGGGTGTGGCTTGAGTAAACAAATTGGAGGGGTTTAGGAGAATTAGAAGTAATGGGGTAGACAATATGACGAACTAACAGCCATTGTAGGGACTATGACTTTTTCTCAGAGTAAGATGAGGAGATAAAGCAGAGTTTTGAACCAAGAATGACATCATCTGACTCCTCTTTTAAAAGGGTCATTCTTGGTACTGATGTAATCATAGACAGCTGGACAACAATTTGCTGAGTGGGAAATCAACAGGGTATTGCAATAATTCAGTCTGTATATCCTGATGACTCAGACCAAGGTGCTAGGAATGACAGAAGCAGAAATTGGTTGGATTATGGTTGAATTTTAAAGCTGATACTGGTAAGACCTCCTGATGAACTGGATGTAGGATATGCTAGAAATGGAGTAGTCAATGATACTCGAGCTTTTTGGACTGAGCAATTGGTAGAAGGGATTTCCATCAAACTGAATTGGTAGAAAACATGTTAAAAAAATGAATATCATTCATTATTTTCATTTAAAATGTTTATTAGACATTCAAGTTTAGCCATCAAAAGAGTAGTTGAATATTAGTATATGAGTCTCAATAAGAGGAAGTTTGAATGAGAGCCATAAAGTAATAAATCATTAACATATATAATGCTATTAAAATCATGAGACTGGAAGAGATCATTAGGTGATGTGTGTAAGAAGTAAATAGGAACAGAAAAGAAGACATAGGAGAACCCACTATTGGAGATTATGGAGAAGCGGAGGAACCAGCAAAGACTAGGAAATAGTAAGAGGGGAAGGAAAAACCATGAGAATATGTGGTCTGAGAGGGTAGTAAAGTGTGTCCAGGATCTACTGTCATGCTGCTGAAAGATCAAGGAAAGCATCATTGGGTTAAGTTATGTAAATGTTATCGGTGATCTTGCTATCAACATTTTGGGCAAATGGATAGAATGCAGCGAAGCTATCTATAATAATAAAAATGTGATATGCTAATTAGACCGGACAGCTGAACGACCTTCCAAATGTGCTTCTGGACGACCTTGTGGATGAAGCCACAGCTATGAGGGCCGAGCCCCTTGCATGAATTTCATGCATCGGGCCTCTAGTTCTATATACCAGTGTAATCGTGGATACATGTCATTATACATTTATCAAACTCATAGAAAGTTCAGCACAAAGAGTGAACCCTAATATAACTTGTGGACTTTAGTTAATAATATTAGATCAATATTGACTCATTATTTCTAAGAAATTTACTTCACTAGTGCAAAATGTTAATAATACAATAAAAGGGGAGGAGGCCATATATTGGATATTGGAATTCTACTTTCTGCTCAATTTTCTATGACTATGACAACACAAAAGGTGTGTGTGTGTACATATATGTGCATTTTAAGTCAATTTTTTACATATAAAAATCAAATAAAATAGTATTTGTATTATTATTAGCATTGCACATTGCAATCCCTTTGTAATTATAGGGATGGGTGATGTTGATTACAGGGCACAAACTTCCAGTATTCAGATGAATGAGACTCAGGGATCAATGTACATACATCATGGTGACTATAATTAACTATATTATATACTTCAAAGTTGTTAACAGAGTCGATGTTAAATGTTCTCAACAAAAAAAAGGTAATTATGGGAAGTGATGGAGAAATTAATTAACCCTATTGTGGTCATCATTTTACCATATATGAGCATCAAATCCTCACATTGGTCACCTGAAACTCTGTTGTTGTTATGTGTCGTTGAGTTGGCTCACACTGCCGGTGACTCTATGAATGTCCTGTCCTCAGAAGCCCTGCTCAGCTCCTGCAGACTCATGCCTATTGCTTCCGTATGGAGTCAAACCAACTCATATTTGGTCTTCTGCCTTCTATTGGTCTCTGCCTTCTATTTTTCTAAGTATCATTGTCTTTTTCAGAGAACCCAGACTTCTCACGACAGGTTCAAAGTGGGACCGCTTCAGGTTTGTCATTTTTGTCTCCAGCTCGTTTCAGGCTAAATTTGCTCTAGGGTCTACTTGTTCATCTTCCTGGCAGGCAACCGAGCTCTTGTCCAACACTGTATTTCAGTTTAATCAATTTTTTCCCCATTAGCCATCTTCACTCTCCAACTTTTGTATCCATACATAGTAATTGCGAATACGGGAGTGTGGATGATCTTAGCTTTGGTCTCTATTTAATGACATATCTAAGAAATGTCTTTTTCACTAGTTTTGGTTACAGTTTTAGTATTATTAAGCATGCCCTACATGTAGAGTAGACACAATTCACATATCAGAAAGTCTTGAAATGCATCTAGGTATTTATTTCTTTTACAAATGGCTACACATAATTATGTTAAATGCTTAATTTTTAATGGACTATAATTGTATTACTTAATGTAAAAAAAAATCCATTATGTGTTCTAGAGGCAAAAGGATCAGAAGGTTCCGATCTTATGTTACTGCCATCAAGATTTCAGTGACCCTTTCTGTGCAAGTGGTGATCTTAGGATGATAATGACGCTGAGTGAGATCACAGAGCTCTACATTCAGTATAATGACTGAGGATAAATGGACTTTATCTCAGCATACCTGAAAAATAAATTTAGTTACACATTTTTTGCTTTGAATTCTGTAGGTATAATGCAAATAGTGTGATATTGACAACTAGATATGAAGATAAGTGATAAAAGCGCAGTATGGCATTGTAGTGTTGAAAAATGCCAAAGAGAGGGAGAGGGAGAGGGAGAGGGAGAGGGAGAGGGAGAGGGAGAGGGAGAGGGAGAGGGAGAGGGAGAGAGAGGTGAAATGATCTAGGTGTCCATTAAGTGAGGTGAACGTGTTGATCTGAGAAGATGCTGAGTCATGCCCCTTGTCCTAGCTACTTTCACTTTCAAAAGTGTTCTGGTTTGGACATTAAATAGCATGTTCACTCAACAGTCAAATGTTGCTATCTCATAAAAAGGAGGCACTTCTGGGGATAGATACTTTTATATTTTGTCCTATTGTGGTGACATATAGAATTGTCTAATGTGCACTAGTCATTTGACACTGGATGTTCATTCCATTACCTCCCAAAGCTACTCAATGGCAACAAGACTACACTTCGCGGGCAGAGCAGTAACTGGAATTCTCACAGCACTCTATGAACAGAGCGTGGAGCCGATGGAAATGGACCAACAATGATTTTATGAATTTTGCCACCAGATGTTTACTCCAACTCCTCAAGGAAGAAGCATTGCTTTACCCAACCACCATACAATTCTCACTCTCAAAGAAAGAATTTGATGAGATTTTTTAAAAGAGGAAGTTCATACTAAAGTAATTGCCTTGTTCAGCATGGTCACTCATTTCTAACAACACCCTTTACAATGTCCTTTCAAAGAACAGCAGAACTCCATTTTACCCTTAATAAAAACAATTGAAAATAGTTGGGACATTTGTCTTCAATTCAAAGTTTAATTTGGATTGTTGTTGTTTTTTTAACATGTTCTTCTAAAAGAAATATAATAAAGAAACTGTTTAGAAGATTTAAACTATATTATGTTAAATGCAGCTAATACATTTTATATGGGGTACTAAATATTTGAACATTTTTGTAGTTTTAAACATGTATTTCCATAATTAATCCAAATAGGCTCAGGGTTTTTTCTGTTTTTACTATTTATACAAAAATAATTCATGCTACTGTTTTGAGTGTTCTGTTTATGTCATTATAATATGTTAAATTGTTTATTTTTTAATTTAGTTATTTCTTTTTTATTGTTTTATTGCTTAAAGTATTACAAAGGATATTACATATGTGTCCTTTTTTTTTCCCCGCCCTTGACAATCCCCTGGCCTCCCGTACCCCCCAGTGTCTTATGTCCATTGGTTATGCTTATATGCGTGCATACAAGTCCTTCGGTTGATCTCTTACCCCCCTTTCCCAACCTCCCCTACCTTCCCGCTGTAGTTTGACAGTCTGTTCCATGCATCTTTGCCTCTGTCTATTTTTGTTCAACAGTTAATTCAGAAATACATCCAAGCATGGTTCAGCCTTGGGGTTTTAATTATTCAAGGGAGAATTTTTCTTCACCTGTGGGGAGCCAAAGTTTTTCCTCTTAGGTTTCCTATCTTGGAGAAAGCCTGTTCCAGGACTTGGTTTTCTGTGTCCTCTCTCCTGGA
>NW_006293700.1:6287875-6309241 GCF_000327345.1 Myotis davidii
GAGATACCATCTCACACCTGTCAGAATGGCTATCCTCAACAATTCAACAAACGACAAGTGCTGGAGAGGATGTGGAGAAAAAGGAACACTCGTGCACTGCTGGTGGGAATGCAGACTGGTGCAGCCACTGTGGAGAACAGTATGGAGTTTCCTCAAAAAACTAAAAATGGAACTCCCATTTGACCCTGTGATCCCACTTCTAGGAATATATCCCAAGAAACCAGAAACACCAATTATTTAGTTATTTCACTAGCCATCCTTTGTTAAGAATTTTAGAAGCTACTTCATTAACTGCTCATTGCTGACTGAATGAAAGGTGCTCTTTATTACTGCATAGAGAAAAATATCTTTATCTGAGGAATATTGGAAGAAATTTCATGGAGATATCTCAATTTATACATTGAAGATTGGTTTCCAATGGCATTGCAAAACAAAACAAAGTGAAACAACTGAAAAACATAACTTTGCATCCTAAGTGTCTCTTTCTCATCACATGTAACATATTACGAACTGGTTCTTTTACTTATTTTCATAAAATTATATTTTAGTATGGGATGAGCTTTGCTTCTCTTACCAATATAGACTTAAGATTTATTTACTTAATCATTCAAAAAAAGGTACATCTCAAAGCTAATTCTATGGCCATTATTCTAACCTCCATGCCTTGTACACATGATAAAATCATTTGTTATGTTGAAGAACTTCATGATAAGTTTCCTTTCTGTCTTTAAATTAGATTGCATAGAATGTGCAGTGCATTATATGTAAAACACATTATCGGCATGTGCTTCCATTTTTTATGCTCATACTACTGATGAGAGCTTCCTGTGTGTCATGAGATAGGGAGCCAACTCAGAGGGGAAGACTGTGCAGAAAATACCTCTTCGTGGTAGATGGGTGGCACTATGGACAAGGCCTTGTACTCATCATCATGATGTCTAAATAACTCATGAAATTTGAGTTATGCATTAATATATTTTGCAAACCAAAATGAAAAGTCAATTCTGAAAAAGGATTATCTGAACGCCATACAATATTTTGAAAAATTACCAAATTCCTTCTGTAAGTTTGAGCCATCTTGAAATTGAAATATGTTGATAGCCAGCTCTCGGGTTCTAGCCACCACATAGTTAGCATGAGGATTTCTTAAGAAAAAAATATTATAGAAAAGATAAGCATTGAGTTTTTTAAAAAATGGGCAAGTCCAGTTTTACACTCTCCTTGGGAGATGGCAGAGTTGTACATAAAAAGGAAAATGTGAGTAAAATAAAATTATACAGAACTATACATGATATAAAGAAAATCTAACTTAGAAAGCTATTTAAAAATATATAATGCTAATAATATATGCTTAATGTATATTAATGCATGCTTACTATTTGCAAAGCTGTTTCTCATAAATTATTTTATTAATATTGTTCACCTACTCCTCCCCAAAAATTCTGAGTATGATGAGACAGATATTATTATATAGCCTATCATATTCAAGAGTTATTTTAAAGGTCAAAATAAAAATGAGATTACACATAATTATTTCTAAGTAGCTTAGAATCTACCAATCTTTATCTTCATTTTACCTATTTCTGGATTGTGTGCCTAATATTTCTTTCTTTCTTTTTTTGCATTTGTAACATAATATATAATGCCATGAATTTTAAAGCTCCCTCAAATACGTTATTGAATGAAATAAATATAAATACCATGGCATTATTTTATCTATTTTTATAGATAAAGAAACAGGATTTGAAAGAGTAGATGACATTATAAATAACTTATTAAAAGTTGCATGTTACATAGTAGGAACTTCTCTTCCTGTGAAACCATGGTGCTTCTCAACATAGCAGTAATCAAGAGCACCTTTCATTCAGTCACCAACTACTTATTGAGCAGCTACTATGTGCTAGACATTGTCCTAGGGATTGAAAGCTAGTGGTGAATATGGCAGAGAAGGTCTTCCTCTCATGAAGTTCAGATGCTACTTAGGAGAGTGTATTAGTTATGATTCTCCAGAGAGAGCCAATAGGAGTCTCTGTGCAGTTGAAATTATCTTTTAATTAAAGACCCAAGGAACAGGAAACTCCTTTATTACATTAGCACATGGCTCTTCTGTTGAGTAAAATGAACATCAGGGAATTGAATGTTTATACCAATGCAAAACTCTTACTGTAGCAGGGAACAGAGATGCAAGCGCTCCTTTCCTGGCTTTGACGTCGTAATATATTTTCACATGTGACATGTTGTTTGTTAGACTTAATATTTCAATGAAATTACAGAATTCCCAAAGGAAAAGAGTAAATATATATCATGTAAAATGTGAGCATAGTACTTCTCACCATAAACTATTATACAGACTTCAGGAAAAAAGTCACTTCAAGAAAATATTTAGAATATTGCTCAAAACTTACCAGTTAGCTTCTGTGGGTTCAAACACTAACACATGCCTACATACACTCACAAAAAAAAACCCACAATATAAATAAATTAGGGAGTTTTTGAAATATATTTCATGATGTTTCTAGTAATGGAAACGAGTCTTAAGAACGTGAAATTCCTTGACCATATAGATAGATAGATAGACCTATTACTTCTGTATATATGTACATACTTACATAGGTAAATAGATAGATGATAGATAGATAGATAGATAGATAGATAGATAGATAGATAGATATTTAATACATAGATGATAGACAGGCATAGAGGTAGATAGAGATAGAGATAGAGATAGAGAGAGAGATAGAGAGAGAGATAGAGAGAGATAGAGAGAGAGATGAGAGAGAGAGAGAGATTATCAGAAATTGGCTCATGTAATTAAGGAGCCCAGAAGTCCAACAAGCTAGAGACCCTGAGAGAAGATGGTTTCCATTGCAGAGTCAGATCCAAAGGCAGAAGGCTGTGTCCCAGCTCAAAGATGGGCAGAGGAATACTGTTTTTGTACACAATCTTCCATTCTTTTATTAAAAAATGGATGAGGCCTAGACACATTGGGGGCTAGGGGACCACTCTGCTTTACTCAGTTTGACCATTCAAATGCTCATCTCTTGCAGACACCCCCAGAAATATTCATTAACCAAATTCTGAACACCCAGGGCCCAGTCAAGTTGACACACAGAAGTAACCATAGGAAATTATAATATAAACCAAGGGAAGGAGTGAACACATCAATTTCACACAGTAGTAATTCTTTGTATACAAAGTACCCAGACAATAGGATAGTGACCAGCTGTGAGCTGAGCAGGAGAGAACTCTCTGAGGATGCAATATTTGAATTTCTACCTAAAGAATGAGAATAGCCCGATATATTATGCAGTAGTGAAGAAGTCCTCACAAGTTGTAAGAACATGTTTAAGGGCTGCAAGATGAAAAAGTCCTTGCAGTATCTAAGGGAAAAAAAGCCTGAAATGTCTGGAGCGTGGGGATCAATCACATCAGAAGAGGCTGAGAGGTAGGCAGAAGCCCCGTCATCCAGAGCTCTGGAGGCTATTGTAGGGAGTAGGAATGTTCTTTTTAAGAATCGTGGAAACTACTGATGGAATTTTACACTTGCAAAAGTGGAGAATGATTAAGCAAGAGATCAGCCAGGTTAGGACCATAGGAAACATCACTGAAATTTTAAGGTGATGGATAGATACAGTTGGATACATAGATCAATAGATGATATAGATAGATGATAGATAGATAGATATCTTCTATCATATATTTAAATTTATAAGGAGATTTTATATATAAATCGCCAATTTTGTGGAGCTAAGGATACTGTTGGATTTCATTTATGTCCTTAAGAGAGCGGATGAAGCCCACCATGGGAAGCTCAAAGAACTTCCCCTCTGCCTTGAGCTCTTGGGTCTCAGTGGAGTTTCCAGTGTAGATTATAGTTCCAGACCCGTGGCCCCAATAACCCTCCTGAGGTCTTCTCCCTCCCTGACTGACAGTCTAGATGTTCTCTTAACTGGACTACACATGATGCTTGGAGCCATTTTTCCTGTAATGGGGAGACTGCAGTCTCCCAAGGGATGAAGGAGTAGCCAGTTGCTGACTTTCAAATTTCACCAACTTCCGAATGACCTGTCTTCAGAAGTAACACTCTTTTAGGTAATGCTCAATGGCCTGAAATAATTTATTGATCTATTCAGTTACAGTCACCTGTACAAAGCAAGTGCTGGGCACTGTAGAAGGGAAGTGTACCTGTTCAGAGGCAATGTTAGCTCACCAACAAAGAATCACAATTCAGGGATGTCATATGCAACCCAGTGTAACGTACAAGGTTCTTCTGAGCAGTAAAGTCAGAGAGACAGGTTATGAAAGGGCCAATGGAGTCACAGAGGAGATTCGATAAGAACTGGCCTTTTTTGGCTGATTCAGAAAAAATACACAAAACAGTTCTTCTCAGAGAGTGACAGTTGCATAGACAATGTCATTGGACTAAAAAAAAGTCATAACTTGTGAAGAATTATTTTTCTTTATGAACAAAATATCAATTAATAAGAGTAAAGTGATATGACTAGATCTGCATTTTAAACAGGTAATCCTGGGAGTTGTATGGAAAATACATACAATTACAATTATTGGAGGTCATGTTTCCAGCTTCCTAAAAACACAAGATCAAAACTCTCCCAATAATCAATGCAATCTTAGACTTTCTGAGAACACCAATTTATTGCTATTGATTTCAAAAAGTTTGAAACATATGTTTTGGAGCTTGTAGTTGAAAATAAGAAATATATTATTCACATAAATCTTAGTCTTCAAAAATTCACCATAGCCTGATCATCTTTAAGTAAAATATTTAGAGTTTGTTTTTGAAAATGTTATATTTCTGCTGTACATATACTTAAATATTAACTAAAATAAGGGCCCATAAAGGAAGTAGAAGAGATCTAGAATTTATGCTATGAACGGAGATATATATCATGCCATATTAAAGATTAATAACATTTTAGTAGGATCTACAACATTTAACAAATTATAACTGACAGTGATACACAGTGTCCTTTATATCAGTCTTATAAGACTAAAATCTATACAAAATATTGATAAAAATATTATGTTCTCTAAACAAATGAGTGAAGCAAAAATTTATCAGGTCCATTAAATTGTAAATCTGACATAGTCAAATTGCTTTAAGTAACAAGCAGTTAGAGATATGATGCATTTGGTGAGTGTTTCTAACTTTTTGACATAAATTATTATCTTCTATCATTTTTAATGCATCTGGTAATAAGAGATACATTATTCATGGGATGATGCATGGCAAGAGTTTTAAGTATCTGTACATGAATTTGAGTAAATTTGCTTAATTTAAAGAGTTTAAACAGTTGTATCAACACTCCCCATGTTAGAGTTGGTGGACAGCATGGTAATGTGACCTCCTTAAATTAATACTTGTGACGAGGATGAAAATATCCACTGAATATCAGAATAAATAATGCATTGTCCTGTGTTTCTTCGCTTCTGCTGCTTTAGGCATCTGGGGAAATTAATAAGGGTTACTTGTGTCAATCAGGCAAATCAGAAGTAAAAAGAAATCTTCAATTAATCATGGTATTTTACAACAATCCCTTTGGGATAAAAAGAGAGAACCCCATTAATAAAAAAAGCATTATGCCTTCTGCTGCCGTTGACAAACAGTGATAAGCTTCTCAGGGGATGTTGTGTGTGAGAGATTCATAATGAAGTTTTCCTTGTAAATTTCTCTAAAATCATTCCAAGTGCAAAATCTTAGCAGTTCTGAGACCTGAAGCCCTTTGGGACTTCATCTAAGGAGGTGTTCCTTCTGGCTCTTGCAGAGTGAGCAGCTGATTACTGCCTGGGTCCTTTGTAGCATGCTGCCAGCTGCTGTCACAGTTAAAAAGCTGAAGTATGCCCCCTGCTCCAGCAAACCTGGTTAATCAGGAAATTTCCCATCCCAAGACTAACCAGTAGCTACTCCACATATTACCAGCCTCAAGACACAAGATAAACCAGGTTCAATTGGCTTTGTACACTTGTATGTGCAACTTCTTGGTCACTATTTTGGGATTTAGCCTTAGATGGTCCAGGCTAACTGGAATCAAGATTGAATTGGAATGAGATGCTCAGAGGTGAAGTTCCTATCACTATGGACCTATCCTGCCATAGCAATGACAGTGCCATTTCTTTTGGGGGTGCTAGCCTTACGTCTACTCATCCTAAAAAGCACATGTCCACTTCTCTTTAGGATGAATTTTTCATCTCTTGCCCATCTCAGGAATTCTATATTTCTCCCCACTCCCTATGACTTTAATTTCATTACTAAGGGAGAAAAGAACTGTTGCTATCCGCTCTTTGTCCTAAAAATTGAATATCAAACAATAGCAGACATTTAGCACTGAAATAATCACTAGCTTTGGGACAAAAAGCAAACGAGGAGAGATCATTCTTAAACATCACTTTGAATGTTCTTGGAAAGAATTATTCAGTGACACATATATTTTATTTTAAGCAAATACCATGACCTACACCAAGTTCCTTTGCCCCATTTTTTATCACGCTGTGGGAGATCATAATTTTAAATTTTTATTTTGAAGAGAATGGAGCCATGACTTTGAGAATAAGACCACATTTTAAAATAGCAAGAAAAAGTTCTATAATGTTCTGATGTAGTCACCTCCAGAATTGATACCTTTCATACAAAGAGTATATTTGTGTATAATTTTAAGTGAACAAATCAAATTGAGACTTGCTTTATAGTACTTTTGCACTTTTTGCAATGGTAACGCTGAGGTACTCTTTGGAACTATTGTAGATCATGTTATATGTCTATGTATGTTTATATTAATAAAGACAGAGGTTTGTATATCACTAATAATAGTACTTTCATGAAATTTCAATATATCAGTGGTGTTTTAAAACTACTTGATACAGAAAAATACATATGTTCAAAAGTTTAATCATTTATCAGGATGTTTGAACATAAAATCCAGGTGTGAAAAAGTAATATACATTATTGACACAGCCTGCTCCTCAAATACATTTGCAGTAATCATAGCAGACTTTTAAGAGTATAGGACATATAAGGTAATATTTCATTGTCACAGAAAGGAATGTTTTATTGTAAAAATCAAATAAGAACACTGAGTATGTATATTTTTATCACCATAAGGTTATGACCTTGGAACTTCATTTAAAGCTTTTTTCTCCTAAGTAACAAGATATCATCTTCATTGCAGTAACAAATCATATGACACAAGGCTGTTATTTCTTTTTTTAATATATTTTATTGATTTTTTACAGAGAGGAAGGGAGAGGGATAGAGAGTTAGAAACATCGATGAGAGAGAAACATCGATCAGCTGTCTCCTGCACACTCCCCACTGGGGATGTGCCTGCAACCAAGGTACATGCCCTTGACCGGAATCAAACCTGAGACCCTTGAGTCTGCAGGCCGACGCTCTATCCACTGAGCCAAACCGGTTAGGGCTAGGCTGTTATTTCTTTTATTTATCTACTAGAGGTCCAGTGCACGAAATTCGTGCACTGGGGGGCGGGGGGTGTCCCTTAGCCCAGCCTTCATGCGCCCCAATCTGGGACACCTTGGGGGATGTCCTACTGCCAGTTTAGGCCCGATCCCTTTCATAATCCAGGACTGCTGGCTCCTAACCACTTGCCTGCCTGCCTGCCTGATTGCCCCCTAATCGCTCCCCTGCCTGCCTGATTGACGCATAACTGCTCCCCTGATGGCCTGACCGCCCCCAACTGCCCTCTCCTGCCAGCCCAATGGACCCCCACTGCCCTCCCCTGCTGGCCTGATTGCCCACAATTGCCCTCCCCTGCCAGCCCAATGGACCCCCACTGCCCTCCCCTGCTGGCCTGATTGCCCACAATTGCCCTCCCCTGCCAGCCCAATGGACCCCCACTGCCCTCCCCTGCCAGCCATCTTGTGGCAGCCATCTTGTGACAACATGGGGCGGCCATCTTGTGATGACATGAGGGCACAAGGGACACTTAGGCTTTTATTAGTATAGATGGTGCTATCTCTTTACCTATCTAAGGCTATTTGGGGGTTATAGTGAGATATAAAGGCATACTGATTCACTATTAGTAGAATTCTTTTGTATCAAGTAACTTTTTAAGATGCCAAGAAAAAATACAAATGAGATCTGAATATAAGGAAAAGAATTAAATGTGGATCTTGACCAAACTGCAAGTTTCCTACAGTGCAAAGCAGCAATAATGTATGTCAATCTATCTACTATGATTTTGCAGTTGTTGGTGCATAATGACATACATAGTAATGGCATTTAGTCCTTGTCCTTTGTTAAATGTAATTGTTTCTCTTGAAGAAGAGGCTCCCCAGAGGGAAGAAAAAGATTAAGATACAGAGTCCAGGTAGGAGAATCTCTAGAATTACATGGAAAGACCATCACACAGAAATTATATTTTTCTTATCAATAAATGAGGGATGTTTAACAAATTCTGTGAAAAAATTAAGCATCCTAAATTAACAGTATTGCATGTTGAAAACTACTTTTAGTGGTTCTAGGACTCCACAGTCACAATTCAAACTCAGAACTGAAAAGGAACATAAAAGTTATTTGTTTATTGTTGATGGGACAATTAATTAATTAATCAATTCTTGATATGTATTCAGGCCATGGTTCAGCCAAAAGACATTTATTGAATGCTCTAGAGCAGCGGTTCTCAACCTGTGGGTCGCGACCCCTTTGGGGCTCGAACGACCCATTCACAGGGGTCACCTAAGACCATTGGAAAACACATATATAATTACATATTGTTTTTGTGATAAATCACTATGCTTTAATTATGTTCAATTTGTAACAATGAAAATGCATCCTGCATATCAGGTATTTACATGACGATTCATAACAGTAGCAAAATTACAGTTATGAAGTAGCAACAAAAATAATTTTATGATTGGGGGTCACCACAACATGAGGAACCGTCTTACAGGGTCGCGGCATTAGGAAGGTTGAGAAGCACTGCTCTAGAGCAAGGCACTACATTTTATTTTGGTTTTCCTATTGAGTCACATTTAGATAGATATTTATGGCTACCAGAAGACTGCAGAAACTTTTAGATTTAGGTGTGAGTTGGAAGACACAAACCACCTCTATCAATCATCTACTACTACCTGCCTGGCACATCCTATATAAAACCGAATATTTATCATGTACCAAAATTTGCCTCCAATACTGCGTTGGTGTTCATCTCTCTGATTCCTTCAACATTTGGTGAATATTAACTGTATCACGCATAAACTAAGTCTTAAAAAAAAAAACAACGAAAGAGTGGCATTGAAGGAGATAGCCCTGCCTATACATCCTTAAATTCTACTGGGGAGAAACATGCCAACAACTATGAAAAATAAAGTTGTTAATTCACAGGGATGTGTACAATGTGGGAAAAGGAGAGACTTAGTTGGCCTGGTGAAGTCAGAGGGAGTTTATGCAAGGAGGCAAGTTTTGAGTTGATGTACCAGGTTTAAGTCCCAGTATTTCAGAGAGGTGGGGGGCGGGGGGGTAGAATAATAAGATTTTGGATTGTAATAATGTTTGTGAGGATCAGAAATAATTTAAAACTTTGAGGGTACAAAATATAAGCAAGGAAGCTGAGGGGACAGAAAAAGTGACCAATGATAAAAGATCTCTAAATACATTCCAGAAATACAGCAAATTCTTTTTTTAAATATATATTTTTATTGATTTCAGAGAGGAAGGGAGATGGAGAGAGAGATAGAAACATCAATAATGAGAGAATCATTGATTGGCTGCCTCCTGCACACCCCCTACTGGGGAAAGAGCCTGCAACCCAGACATGTGCCCTGACTAGGAATCAAACCATGTGACCTCCTGGTGCATAGCTTGATGCACAAGCACTGCGCCATGCTGTCCAGTCTAATTTTTAGCAAGTGCTTGAAAATTATTTTGGCTAATGAAGAGTTGATTTCACCCAGAAGATATAGAAGTTCTTTGTCGTAAGAGCCTGGATCGAATTTGTGTATAAGTAACCTCATGAGTCTATGTTGTCTTTCAGCAGCTGCCTCCATGGGACTGTGGTGTCATTTTTTGGTACTCATTTCATCTCCGGCCACTGTTGCCGAGTACCTTGGTCATCTGCCCACTGGTGTTATTTTCTCCTTTTTCCTGGCTGAGAATTTGGACTTGGTGGCCAGTACCATTTTCTACCACCTGCCTCTCTAGCCTACCTCCTTACTTCCCTGGGAAGAACAAACTGCATTGGGGTCTCTTTTTTTTCATGACACAGGGACAATTCAGGGCTACCTTCAAGCCCTTGCACTTAACTAGAGTATCATTTTCTGTTTCCTATTTGTATAATTCTTCCTTTTTTATATTAGTGCCCTCTGACTATTAACTTTTCCCCTCAGTCTATTCCAGGACTCCAGATTAGACAACAGATGACCCATGAATATACAACAGAAGTCATACAGAAGTTAGATTGCTAGAGTAACGTGCAAACTTTCAATAGGATGTTTTTACATGAATATTTCATTGCAAATGGACTAGGAGACTACAATCATGGGGCTGCTGTAAGAATCACCTATGTATAAGCTAATATGTAGGACTTTGGACTGCCATAGGCCAGGTGAGATAAATTGATACTTCAAAGGAAAGAGAGAAACAAAGACAGGCTGACGTCTAAGAGCTTCAATGTCATGGGAGAAAAATGACCTTTCTTTCTTACTCTTGGTAATAAAATTGAAACATTGAGTAGAGATCAAGAGGTCAAACAGTGGACCGAAGTTGGAGACCTTTAGTCTGGACGTTGCCATTTAGACAACATCACAGGCTCTTCCTTGAAACTATGTTGATCTCAGAAAGACCAGTTTCTGTCACTTTTTTCTATTTATGATTCTCACATCAATTCTTCAACTAATTCTAGGTTAAGTAGTCATGTTCTGGAACACTGTCATTTCTAAAGTAAAGGTTTTATGATGGATTGCTGTTTTGGTGGCATCTTTACATGTTATTATAATATGCATAGTTTAACAAAATTCTGAAATCCTAGAGGCAACATCAAACTCAATGTTCATCGAGAGATCAAATATAAAAAAATAATTGTTAAGTGTATTATTTCTGTCCTGAGGTAGGACATATTATTTTAAGAAATAATACATTACAATAAGCATACTTATCTTTTTATCTGTTAGCTAATTTACAGGTCAATTTCCATACTTTTTGCATTAAGTAGAAGACTTATACAAAAGAGTTTTTTCCTATTGATTGGCAATATTAAGTACACAAAGATATTTTATAATTCTTACCAAAAACATGTAACTTATAGTATGGTATTTTAGCTCCACTATACTCTTTCACATATACCTGTTTTTTTTACAAATTTTTAACTACCTGAAAAAAATAAAATATTTATATTTTAAACTTGATTGACCCTTCTAATTTTTTCCTTACATTTATTCAAGTTGTATTGCAAATTAATAAAGTAAATTAGGGTATTTCTAAAGTTTTGTGATAATATTTCTAATAATTAAATTGAAGATACATCAGTATATATTAAAATAAAACTTTTTTTAGGAAATGCAGGAGATATAGAGAAGAACAATTAACAGTAAAGTTACCAAGTGGATTTTAGTAGTGTGAGATGGAAGTTATTTTAGACTTATAACAGTAACAGAAAAATTCCTAAGAATAAATGACTTGCTTGTCATAAATTCATTATAATTCAATCTTATGGATTTCTAAGTAGTGGGTTATTTAGAGAAATCTTAATGTTGTCTATTTCAATATGTGGTTCCACCAAACAAGAAGAGCTGGTCATGAATCTGCCTAAATAAAAGTGATTATAGCCCTAGCTGGTTTGGCTCAGTGGATAGTGTTGGCCTGCAGACTGAAAGGTCCCAGGGTCGATTCCAGTCAAAGGCACATGCCCAGGTTGTGGGCTCAACCCCCAGTGTGGGGTGTACAGGAGGCAGCTGATCAATGACTCCCTCTCATCATTGATATTTCTATCTCTCTCTCCCTCTCCCTTCCCCTCTGAAATCAATAACAATATATTTAAAAGTGATTATAGCTTGCTGATACTGCACATATTAATATAAAAGGAATACTCAAGCCACACCAGTGATAGTGAAATGCCAAAATAATTGCATCTTTATCACTGAGTCTCATTTGCTACCCACAATGCACATTCTTATGCAGCTCAAAGGCTAGATTATTGGTGTGTTAAGAGTTAAAATGTAAGCCCTCAATATTCATACGTCCAATTCCTAACTCCAGTCCCTGAGAACATAACCTGATTTAGAAATAAGATCACTGCTGATGTAATTTGTTAAGATGAGGTCATACTGGTGTAGGGTGGGTCTCTAATCCACTATGATTGATGTCCTTATGAAAACGGTTAATTTGGAGATGGACATAAACATAGGGAGAGCATCATGAGAACATGAAGACAGAGATGAGGGTGATGCATCAACAAACCAAGGAACACCAAAGATTGCCAGCAAACTACCAGAAGCTAGGATGTGAGCATGGAACAGAACACTCTCTGGTGCCTTCAGAGGGAGGATGGCCCTGCTGACATCTTAACATTGGTCTTCTAGCCTCCACAACTGTGAGACAATAAATTTCTCTTGTTTATCCAGTTTGGGATACCTTATACAGCCCTAAAAATCTTATAAAGGGAAATGCCATACCTGATATTTTATAAATCTCTGTACCAGGCTGTCCTTTAACTTAGAAGTTATAAATATCCAACCATAGAATTTTAGTGTGCACACTGGCTTGTTCATTTAATGAACTCACTAAATGCCTTTTCTTTTCCATCACAGGTCTTCTGTGAAAGTCAAATCACCAACTCACACAGCTGGGAATTTAATCTCTCCCAATATGTTATTTTTTTCTATCCTGGGCTCCCCAATAAATAAGAGAATTAAACTTATTTTCCAGTGCAGTTTTTCCAATCTCCTTCCTTTATAATTCCTTTCTATGAACTCCAGCAGATGTAATTGTTAAAGTTCAAGTCTAAGCCTTAGCACTGATTCATTATTTAGCAACTACTATGTGCCAGGAAGGATTCTTGATGTTGAGAATAAAGTAATAAAAAAAGAGAGATAAAATTCCTACCCACATAGAGTTGACATCTCATTTATTGTAGGACTGGCCCCTGTACACTTACAGTCACCTGTTCAATGTCAGTCCTCTCCATGTACCTGTTAGCTCTCTGGGGACAAGCAATATGCTTATCTTGTTTACAGTGCTTAAGATATTATAACAATTTAATAAATGTTGGTCGAATGAGAGAATGAATGAATAAATGAATGAAACATTTATCATCATATAGTAAACTTGTCAAACAAATAGACTCTGAATATGTCAGTCATTCGGGACGTGATGCCAGGAAGCACAGTGAAGACTCGAGGGAAGCCTATTGTTCAAGAGTTAACTGCATAAAGTTATATTAAATAGAAACTATGTCTCTATAATGTTGATTTTAAATAGCACTATGTATTGATTATATCTTTTAAATGTTGAGCCTGAAGTCTCTCTCATGATTTATGACTTATATCTAGTTGGATAAAACCCTTTTCCATCACTACATTTATATAGCTTTATATATTTTAAGAAATGGGGAGTGGAATGGAGCCTTATATTTGGAATTATGTCCTTTCCCAAAAGAAACAATTCTATGTCTTTCATCTTATATTCATGAACTAAGCAGGTTGGTTTCAAATAATCTAAATGTTTGTTAACCAAACAATCAACCCATATGTATGTGAACTATTTTACAAACTTTCCCTTGATCTCATATCTCCCTTTTGTTCTGCTCCCTGTCTCTTTCCTTTACAGAAAAACTCACTGTTCTGTAATTGCTCTCCATTGATCTGTATAAATCTACCCTAGCTAGCATTTTCCCCTCACTCCAGGCAGGAATCAACACAACTCTCTCAAATTCACCAATGTTTCTGTGTTGTCGAATCCAAGGGCCCATTCTTTGTCCTCAACTCCTTTGTTGAGTTATCAGCATTGAACTCAGTGGGTCATTTACTGGAAACGTGGTGAATTATACTGTGTGGCTCTGGGATAACATCTTCTCTTCATTTCTTCTTCCATGTGGGCAGCTGCTCACTTTACTCGTACTCTGTTGCTTACCCCTTGTCTCCCCACCAGAAGCATATTGATCATGAAGTTTATTACAGTTGAGTCAAATGTTCCTGATTTTAATGGACCCCTTTGAAAACTTTGTATTTGATTTGTATTTATAATTGCCTATGATTTTTCTCAAAAAAAAAAAAAGATCACCAAAATTATGAAGCTATGGGCTCCATAAAACCGGCTCCATCTTAGTAAAAAAAAAACCACACACACAAAAAACCAAAAACAAATATAAATGTTTAAGATCTTTATGGCTTAGCCCTCCAAGTCTACTTTCTCACTCCCTTACTAGGTAATCTTGGTGAGACTCATGGTTTTAGATGTTATCTGGATATTGGTGACTCTCAAATGTTTGTGTCCTGTCTGGACCTATCCACTGAACTTCACATGCAAGTACCATAGTGCCTGTTCAATATTCCAAGTTTAATATCTCTGATGCTAAAGTTTTGATTATACATTCAAACCTACTCCTCTGATAGTCTTCTCAATTTTAATAAGTTTAGAAACTCTGTAAGCCTCATTCATGGATATCTTTTTTATAAACCATCCCTAGTTCATCAAGAAACATCAATAGATGCTGTCAGTATTGATGTTAAATTACATCTTGAATCTGCCAATTTTATCAGGTCTGCCCTGTCACCCTATCCCTGACTTCAGTTAACACCTAGGTTATTAAAAACCACTTTCTAACTGATAGTTTCCCTTCTTCTCTTTTTCCGGAGTCTATTTTAAAGCCCACAGTCAGAGCCATCCTCTCAAGTCATAAATTAGATCATTTCACACCTTACACTGGCCTGTTAATAGTTTCCTAACTGCCTTAGAGCACAATCCAAGCTCTTTACAATAGTCGACATGGTTCTACACCCTTTCAGCCTGTATAGCTTTGTCTCCTACCATGTTCACTCTTGGCTTTCTGACCTTCTTGTTGTTCCCTGAAAAATCCAAGTAACTGACTGAAGGTTCACACTATTCATTTTGCTTGGATATCCCTCCCCCAGGAAAAACTCATGGCTCAAAACTTGAACTTACCCTGGTTTCTGCTCAAATTATCAGAGAATTTCGCTCTTTGACATTTTTATATAAAATAAGTTGGAGAAAATTTTTCTACCCACCACCAACAGTAGTAGAGCATTCCCATTCCTAACAAACTTGACTTTTCTATGGAAATAATTCCAACCTGAAATTATTTATATACATATATAAATTATATATTTATACCAAATGTAAACTCCAAGTGCACAAGTAATGAATTATAACCTCCACTGTACAGTACCTGAAGTGTGCTATGTATGGATATGTGCATAATTAATTAATTAAGGATATATTAAAAATGAAAATTTAAAGCATTTATTCCAAGACCAACTATAGTGAGTTCTACAAGGCCTTTGAATGGCATATGGAGAAGAAATGAACAAAGAATTCCTAACCCTTCTATTTAATTTCAGAAAGAATTTAAATGTGGAATCTAAACATTCAAAACAAATTAATATCTAGAATAAGAAAGAAACAGACCCACAGATACAGAAAACAATCAGATAGTTGCCAAAAAACATGGGGGTAGAGAGATGGGTGTAAAATATAATTTCAAATAGAAATATAAAAAGCTATCTCAGGCTGCTAATTTTCAAATATGAACACATCTTAAAATTCTGTGCCTAGAAAATGGCCAGTCTTCTCACTGTCATTTGTGATTCATAGATCAGTTGGTCTATGCTGTATGAATGGGCATGTTCCTCATCATGAAACTGGTATAGTTACTCAAAAGGGGAAAAGGTATGTCATATAGACCATTTTAGTATTCCTGGACTATTGCTTTCAGTAAATCAATAAAGATAAATAAATAACTCATTGCTATGACTGATGTAGAATGATTCAAGAAAGCAGTGAGAAATGACACTGGGCTCTAGACCTCAAAAACTACGGCTAATGAAAATCTTGGTGAGCATGGAATGATGTCTGTTTTTAAAAGTTTAATATTTTCCATAATGGAAAGCTCCGAACTGCTGCTTATTTCCAGTTACAAAGCTTAGCCTATTTAAGAAAGGGAAGTATATCTCTAGAGACTTAAGTTTGTTAAAGGTAGCCAAAAGAAATTTCCAAAATGGATTTAAATTAGTACTTATTTTACTATTGCTCCAAATTATAATGAATTTGCCTTACCTTTCTCATAGCATATATAATACATCATACATTTTTAAAATATGGTTTTATTGATTTAAAAGAGAGGAAGAGAGAGACAGAGGGAGATAGAAAGTTCAATAAGAGAGAAACATCCATCAGCTGCCTCATCCATGACCTCTATTGGGGATGGAGCCTGCAACCCAGGGACATGCCCTGACCTGGAATCGAATCATGACCTCCTGGTTTATGGGAGGACCCTCAACCAACTAAGCCACACTGACCAGGCATATATCATACAGTTTTATTTTACTTATACTTTGTAATTAAAGTTTGTTATCTAAAATTCATAAAGATTTCCATAAGTCACATTGTGAAAATAAATCCTAATTTTTGCTGTAGAAAAAATTCTGTTACTAAAAAGAATATTTTATATTTCTATACTATTTCTATATGTATTACCTTTTTTAAATTCTGTTTTGCTGATTAAAAATAGGAAATCTATGATGCAAGTGAAGCATCATACTAATATCTACAATCTCTTTCAGATACTGAAATGGAAGAAGTACTTTCTAACTCATTCTGAGGCCAGAAACCTAACAAGAAAATAAGACAAAGACATAGTAAGAAAAGAAAACTTCAGACCAGTATCTCCCATGAACATAGATGCAAAAATATTCAACAAAACCACAGTATATCAAACTCAACAATGTGCAAAATGAATAATACATCACAATTAAGTGGGATTTGTCTCAGGTATGCAAGACTGGTTCAATGTCTGAAACTTAATTAATGTAAGAAATTACATCAACATACTAAAGAAGACAATTCATGTGACCATATCAATAGATGAAAAAGAGTATTTGATAAAATACAACAACCATTTTTCATGCAAAATCTCAAAACTAAGCATCAACCAAAAAAGTTCAGCTAACATCATATTAATGGTCAGAAACTAAAAGTGTTCCCACTATGATAAGGAACAAAGCAAAGATGACCCCTCTCACCATTCCTTGTTAACATAATATGGGAAGTCTAAGTTCATACAATAAGTCAAAAATAGGAAGTGAAGAGAATATAAATTGAGAAGTAAAGAATGAAGCTATCTTTGTTCACAGATGTCCTAGAACCAATCAGCAATTATAACAAGGTTGCAGGATACAAAGGCGTTATTTAGAAATTAATCACTTGACTATGTGCCAGCAATGTTATTGGACACAGAGCAAAAGTACTACAGAGAATCAAAGATGGTATTTTTAAAAACTAATGCTGGGACCACTGGACATCCACATGTGAAAAAATAAATGCAGGCACAAACCTTACACCTTTCACAAAAATTACCTCGAAATGGACCATGGGCCTAAATATTAAGTGGAAAATTATAAAATTCCTAGAAGATAGCATAGGAGAAAACCAAGATGACCTTTTTAGATACAGCACAATAGTCATAATCCATGAAAGCAATAATCAATAAGCTGAACTTCATTAAAATAAAAACGTCTGCTCTGGAAACACAAGGTAAAGAGAAGACAAATCACAGAAAGAGAGTAAATATTTGGGAGAGGCATGTGTGATAAAAGACCAGGACCCTTAAACAAAGTGAAAGACCTAAACAGACACCATATATGCTCAACATCATATGTCCTTGGGAAACTTCAAATTTAAAGTTTTAAATTTCAGTACATGTCTATTGGAATGACCAAAAAACAAAACACTAATGACACCAAATGCTGGCAAGGATGTGGAGCAATAGGAACTCTCATTCATTGCTGGTGGAGATACAAATTGGTACAGTCACTTACAAAATTAAACATCCTCTTACCATACAATCCAGCAATTTTGCCTCCTTGATATTCACTCAAATGAGTTGAAAACTTATGCCTACACAAAAACCCACACAGAGATGCTTATAGCACATTTATTTATAATTAGCAAAACTTGGGAGCAAAGTGTCCTTTAGTAGGTGAGTGGATAAACTATGGTACATCCAGGCAATGGGATATTATTCAGTGCTGAGAAGAGATGAGCTATTGAACCATGAAGAGACATAGAGGAAAATGAATGTTGCTGAATGAAAGAAACCAATTTGCAAAGGCTGCATATTGTATGGTTCCAGCTATATGATATTCTGAAAAAGGCAAAACTTTGGAGACGGTAAAATGATCAGTGATTACCAGGGGTTGGGAGGGGGTGGGATGAACAGGTGAAGCACAGAGGATTACTAGGGTAGTGAAACTACTCTGTATAATACTTCAATGGTGGATACATATCCGATATAATAAAAGCCTAATATGCAAATCAACTGATCGGCAGAAGGACAGGTCGCTATGATGTGCACTGACCAACAGGGGCGCAGATGCTCAACACAGGAGCTGCCCACAGCACAAAGGCCCCAGGCCAGCCAAAGCAGGTGACAGCAGGGAACCCCTCGATCACCCTGCCGGTCGCCCCACAGATCGGCCCTGCTCGCTGGCCAGCCTAGAACCCTACCTGTGCACAAGTTTTGTGCACTGGGCCTCTAGTCATTATATATTTGTCAAAATTAACCAAATATACAACATCAAAAGTGAACCTAATGCAAACTATGGACTTTGGATGATAATGATTTATCAATGTGGGTTAATGTATTATAAGAAATATCCCTCTCTGGTGTGAATGTTGATAGACAGGCTGTGTAAGTATGTAGGGCATACATGGGAACTCCCTGTACCTGCACCTCAATTTTCTTGTGAACCTAAAATTTCTCTAAAATTTCTTTAGAAAATAGGATAAAACAGGTGCCCCAGAGAAGGTTTCCTAAAGTCTAGTTTGCTCGATGTTCCTCTAGGCTAAACAAGTTACTGTAAGTTAGGAGTTATTATTCCCTTTGTTAGTTTTGTTTTCGTTTATGGATTTGGTCTGTTGCTTTCTGTGACACTTATGGTGATGAAAAACGACTGTTTCTAATTTGCACAAGGAAAGCTGTGTGTGATACCTGAAAGCTATGTTATGAAAATGAGTGTATTAGTTTCCTAGGGCTGCCACAACAAATTACCACTAACTTGATAACTTAAAACAACAGGAATTTATTTTCTCACAGCTCTGAAGGCCAGAAGTCAGAAATCAAGGTGTGGGTCTGGCTGGTTCCACCGAGAGGTGCTGAAAGAGAATTTATTCATTTCCTATCTCCTGCCTCCTGGAGGTTGCCAGCAATCTTTGGCTCCAATCTGTGCCTTCTCTCCTGTGTCTCAATGTTTCTCCCCTTCCTACATGGAAACTTGTCTTTGGATTTGGGGGCCACATGGTTGATCCAAGATGGTCTTATCTTTAGATCCTTCATTTAATTACATCTAATCTTTCCCCAAATAAGGCTCCATTCACAGATACCAGGTGTTAGGACTGGGACATATCTTTTTTTGAGAGGCCACTATCCAACTGACTAGAATTAGTATTAATACGTTGTCTCACAATATAATGCCAACATCTTACTCTCCGCAATCAGCTTCCTCATATGTCCATACTTAAAGAGGAAAAACAAATAAGAATATATTTCTTCCTGGCATGCATTGCTTTCTTTTAAATAGGAAGAGCCCACATTTTATAATCAGAGACAATGAAAATATATGTATGTACATGAGATATTTTAAATAGACAAAAATATCATACTTATTGCTATCGCATGTTATATAGGGTATCCCCCAAAAAGTGTACATTTCAACGTTTCTTTTTCAATATTCATTTATTGGCAGGCGAGAATTCTACCACTGAACCACCAATGCCCACTTCAATATTCATTTATTAAAAAGCAGTTTTGACTCATTTTATTTCTTCTTCAATATTTTTAAAGATCACATTGTTTTGCTGAACTTTAAGGAAAATTAAAAATAATAGAGCTCTATTGATATATGGACATGGAGGTGTTTTTGATTCTTCCATCATAAGAGTCACTAAATTTATTTAAATTTTAATTGGAATAACACTTTGACCTTATGATCATTAATACAGAAATTCAGATGTTATCTGTGTTTGAGTAAATTATATTTTAATTTCTGGCCAGAAAAACATGTTAAATTCTTGTTTGTTTGCTTTAAAAAAAAAACACCCTTATTTAAATAAAAACAAACTTAAGAAAAAAAAATATTTGAGCTAAATTTAGACAATAGTGCCCACTATTAATCTCATAAAACAGTTAAAACAGTTAAATAAATATTAAAGAAAACAATAATACAAAACAAAAACAAACATTGTTTTAGTGTAGAAGAAAATGCCTCCTCTATTTCTTCTTTCAGATGAATTTAAGAAACTAGACAGGGGTCGGCAAACTTTTTGACTCGAGGGCCACAATGGGTTCTTAAACTGGACCGGAGGGCCGGAACAAAAGAATGGATGGAGTGTTTGTGTGAACTAATATAAATTCAAAGTAAACATCATTACATAAAAGGGTACGGTCTTTTTTTTTTTTTTAGTTTTATTCATTTCAAACGGGCCAGATCCTGCCCGCGGGCCGTAGTTTGCCCACAGCTGAACTAGATGGATCTCAACCCTAAATTTTTTGTTTATTTGTTTTATTTTGTGTGGGGGTTTTCTTATAGTACTTTTTTTAAAAATAAATCTTTATTGTTAAAAGTATTACATATGTCCCTTTTCCCCCCCATTGCCTTCTGTGACTCACCTCCCCTCAAGCTCTCACCACTCTATTGTTGTGACTATGGGCTATACATATACACATATGAGTTAATTGGTTGATCTCTTCTCCCCCTCTAACCTCCCCTGCCTTCCCTCTGAGGTTTAATAGTCTGTTCGATGTTTCTATGTCTCTGGGTCTATTTTTGTTCATCAGTTTATGTTGTTCATTAGATTCCACATATGAGTGAGATCACGTGATACTTATCTTTCTCTGGCTGGCTTATTTCACTTAGCATAATGTTCTCTAGGTCCAACCATGCTGTTGCAAATGGTAAGAGTTCTTTCTTTTTTACAGCTGCGTAGTATTCCATTGTATAGATGTACCACAGCTTTTTAATCTATTCATTTGGTTTTTTTTGTTTTTTTTTTAATTTAAATCTTTATTGTCCAGATTATTACATTTGTTCCTCTTTTTTCCCCCCATAACTCCCCTCCTCCCAGTTCCCCCCCCCCCCCCCCCCCCCCCCCCCACCCACACC
>NW_006293700.1:6310499-6326678 GCF_000327345.1 Myotis davidii
CGCGCTCTGCACCTCAGAATTTGACTTCAGCACTGCGCCTCCTCTGAGTGTCCATATGCGTTACTCTTTCCTCCTAGTTGTAGGACTTCCACTCAGCCAGCGTTCCTGTGGGTCTGGGTGATGTCCGTTCTGTCTTTTAGTTTCACTTTTGAAGTGGTTGTTCGAGGCAGCAAACTCCAGCTTTAACCTATGCCGCCATCTTGGTTCTCCTCTGACTAATTTCTAATCCATTCATTTGTTGATGTTCACTTAGGTTGTTACCAAATCTTAGCTATCGTAAATTGTGCTACTATGAACATAGGGCTGCATATATTCTTTCTGATTGATATTTAAAAGTAAAGTTGTAGGGATCACAATACCAAATATCAAGTTATATTATAAAGCCACTGTACTCAAAACAGCCTGGTACTGGCACACAAACAGGCATATGGATCAATGGGACAGAACAATGGCCCCAGAAATCAACCCAAACCATTATGCTCAAGTAATGTTTGATAAAGGAGGCAAGAGCACACAATGGAGTCAAGACAGTCTCTTCAATAAGTGGTGTTGGGAAAACTGTAAATGTAAGACATGAAACCATAAAAATCCTAGAAGAAACAATTGGCAGCAAAATCTCAGACATCTCTCATAACAATATGTTTACTGATACATCTCCTAGGACAACGGAAATTGAGAAAATAAACAAATGGGACTACATCAAAATAGAGAGTTTCTGCACAGCAAAAGAAAGCATCAATAAAATAACTAGAGAGCCTACTCCATGGGAGAACATATTTGCCAATGACACATTTAATACAGGGTTAACCTCCAAAATATACAGGGAACTCCTACAACTTAACAAAAGGAAGATAAACAATCCAACCAAAAAATGGGCAAAGGACCTAAATAGATACTTCTCCAGAATGGACATACAGAAGACCAAAAGTTATATGGAGAAACCATTAGTCATCCGAGAGATGGAAATCAAAACGACAATGAGGTGCCACCTCACACCTGTTAGAATGGCTATCATCAACAAATCAACAAGGGACAAGTGCTGGCGAGGATGTGGAGAAAAGCGAACCCTCCTACACTTCTGATGGGAATGCAGACTGGTGCAGCCTCTGTGGAAAACAGTTTGGAGTTTCCTCAAAAAATTAAAAATGGAATTTCCGTTGGACCCAGTGATCCCACTTCTAGGAATATATCCCAAGAATTCAGAAACACCCATCAATGTTTATTAACATACAGTTCATTTCCAAAATTCAGTGAGGTATAAGCTGGTGTACACACTTGGAATGATTATAAAGTCAGTGTTTATTAACATATAGTTGTTTTTTCAATTGAGTTATTTTATCCTGTGCTCTTCCCCAATGATAGACAGTTTAGAGCTTTATAACTCTAAGCAAACTTAATATTTCAGGTGTATATAAGTAATAAACTTTAAGACTGAACATTCTGGTTACATCATCTATTTTATTTGCTTCTCTTTCTGTCATCCTTTCATAGTATATACATTTTTACCAGTGGTATATTGGGAATACACTAATGCCAGTGCTCACACCATACCCTATTGCATTACACTAGACTCCAAAGAAACACCAAGAAGGATTTTTATATAAGTAGTGATTACTAGTAACATGAAAGAAAAGATTATCAAATTTTCTTTGGCTCTAACAATGCATTTAAGGGTTACATTAGTAGGTAAATATTCCAGCACAGTCATCATATCAGAAAGGGTTACACTAGTTTTGAGTAAAAAAAAAAAAATCATTCCTTTTTCATTTTTCTTCCTACTCTACTTTCTGTACTGTCATCATAATACAGAGCAGGAAAAGTATTAAATTCACTGTAGGAAACAAGCCTTCATTTTGTTCTTTTAAATAATGGGCTTATAACTATGCAGGACAACCCTCCCTGACATTGACAACTTTAAAGCATCTCTCTCTCCATCTTCAGCTGAAGGAAGTAAAAGCCATTGTTACTGATGTATGTGAAATTCTGGGAAAGAAGCAGAGCCAGGGAACACATGCATTCTCCCTAATCCCAGTTAGGGGACCAATTTGCAGTTTACCAATTTCCATACAGATGGTGGTATTCATGCCTCTGCTTTGATTATTTTCCCAGTTGCAAACTATTTCCCCTCCCCAAACACACACATTGCTTAGATTTAGCTGATGATGAGGTCTGAGCATTGCTGGAATGAAGAATAGAAGGGTGTTTGAATGTCATTATATTTGCCAGTGGGCCATTGAGGAGGATGGAGTTGACTATGATGCCTCATCATCATCATGGAAAGCTACTCTGAATATGTCACCATGTGGTGTAATTGGGACAAGAAATTAGAAAAGAAAACATTATTAGTGATTGAAATATAATCTACTCTAAAAAAAAAAAACAAAACTAGCTATGATTTCAAATGCTTGCAGGGGTGGGGAACATCAGGCCCTTGGGCCATATCATTTGGTCTGGCCCTGCCAAGGCAACTGCAGGCAGGACTTGAAATTTAATAAATGTAGGAGCTTTTTTCATAGCAACATAGTTTTTAAGTTGATAATTTTGTATGGCCCTCAAATGATGTTATCGATATATAAATGGCCCTTGGCAGAAAAAAAAGATTCCCCACTCCTGGTTAGAGTAACACTATAGTTATTCTTTGCATTTAAGGGTTCCAAATGTACAGACTGTAATCTGAGATGAGCTAGATTGAGAAAATAGCTATACAGTAGGGGAGGTGGCAAAGAAGGTTGAAATTCCAAAGAGAATTAGTTATCTGAGACTATGGATGTTTGAGGTGAATCTCTCATAGTCAACACAGGATTCTCTGATTTAATGACTCATAGTTATGTGGATACTAACAGAGTCACTATATATCTATTTTACTTTATTATTAAAATAGTATGTAACGTTAATATGTGCTATTTCTGTTGAGATTTAATGAGAAGCAAACAGGAACAATAGTATTCTAGAAAATATCTTCCTAAGTCCATTACAACCTCTGGTCCATTGGTCAACCCCATCTAAATTAGGAAGATAACAACAAGTGTTGGAAAGAATATAGAGAAAGGGGAGCCCTTGTGCACTGTTGTTGGAAAGAACACTGATGCAACCACTAGGGAAAGCAGTATGGAGCTTCCTCGAAAAATTTAAAATGGAGTTACCATATGATCTGACAATTCTACTTCCAGGTATTTTTCCAGAAACTCAAATCACCAATTCAAAAGGACAAATACACCACTACATTCACTGCAGCATTATTTGCAATAGCCAAGATATGGAAGCAACCTAACTATCCATTGATAGATGAATAGATAAAGAAGAGGCGGTACATATATACAATGGAATATTACTCAGCCATAAGAATGAAATAGTGCCATTTGTAACAATGTGAATGGACTTAGAGGAGATTATGCTGAGTGAAATAGTCAGAGAAAGACAAATGTTATATAACTTCACTTATATGTGGAATTTATTTTTTAAATTTTTTTATTAATTAACGTATTACATGTGTGTCCTTATCCCCTCATTGCCCACCCACCCCCCACTCATGCCCTCACCCCCCTGGTGTCTGTGTCCATTGGTTAGGTTTGTATGCATGTATACAAGTCACAAGTCCTTTGGTTGATTTTACCCCTTTACGCCCGCCCTCCCCTGCCTTCCCTCTGAGGTTTGACAGTCTGATCAATGCTTCTCTGTCTCTGGATCTGTTTTTGTTCATCAGTTTATGTTGTTCATTATATTCCACAAATGAGTGAGATCATGTGATATTTATCTTTCTCTGACTGGCTTATTTCATTTAGCATAATGCTCTCCAGTTCCATCTATGCTGTTGCAAATAAAACAAAATAAACAAACAAAAGAGAAACAAACGCATAGATACAGAGAACATTTTGATGGTTGCCCAGATGGAAGGGGGCCTGGAGAGATGGGTGAAAAGGAAGAACAACCTAACTATCCATTGATAGATGAATAGATAAAGAAGAGGCGGTACATATATACAATGGAATATTACTCAGCCATAAGAATGAAATAGTGCCATTTGTAACAATGTGAATGGACTTAGAGGAGATTATGCTGAGTGAAATAGTCAGAGAAAGACAAATGTTATATAACTTCACTTATATGTGGAATTTATTTTTTAAATTTTTTTATTAATTAACGTATTACATGTGTGTCCTTATCCCCTCATTGCCCACCCACCCCCCACTCATGCCCTCACCCCCCTGGTGTCTGTGTCCATTGGTTAGGTTTGTATGCATGTATACAAGTCCTTTGGTTGATCTCTTCCCCTTGCCCCCACCCTCCCCTACCTTCCCTCTGAGGTTTGATGGTTTGATTGATGCTTCTCTGTCTCTTCCTTCTCTGGATCTGTTTGTGCATCAGTTTATGTTGTTCATTATATTCCACAAATGAGTGAGATCATGTGATATTTATCTTTCTCTGACTGGCTTATTTCATTTAGCATAATGCTCTCCAGTTCCATCTATGCTGTTGCAAATAAAACAAAATAAACAAACAAAAGAGAAACAAACGCATAGATACAGAGAACATTTTGATGGTTGCAAGATGGGAAGAGGTTGGTGGATAGGTAAAAAAGTGAAAGGGATTCAGAAGTTCAAATTGCCAGTTATAAAAACAGTCCTGGGAATGTAAAGTACAGCCTAAGGAATATGGTTAATAACATTTTAATAACTATGAATCATGTCAAATGGGTCCTAGACTGATCCAAGTGGACACTTTGTAAGTTATATAAATGTCTAATCTCTGTGTTGTACACCTGAAACTAATGTAATATTGTATATCAACTGTAATTGTAAAAGAAAAAATTTGCAAAAGGGTACTAATTTAATGAATCAGTTTGGGAAAATTAGTAAATTTATTTTTAGACAAAACCTAAGTTACATAAATATAAACTATTTTAAAAATTTGTGGAAAAAAATTACATCAATCTGGTACCACCACCACCACCACCCCCAAGGAAGTAATCAAGCAATTCCCTGTGAGCCCAATAATGGATAGAGGTTTAACCCCTAGAGTGCCGGGGAGCGCGATGGCGCTCCTCCTGTCTTTCGCCAAAAGTGCCGCGAGCGCTATCGTGCTCCTCCTGCAGTGTCACTATTGGATGCTAGTAGTTCACTCTTTATGTGGGGAAAAAAAAAAATTTAAAAACCTTAACTCAAAATGCCTTGGCAATGTTAGCATAGTTCCTGGGATATTGGTTGGCACTCAAAGGGTTAAACCAGTCTATTTTTTGTGTGTCATTTTCCCCAAAGTCACAGGTCTTCTGTTTGATATGTTGGGGGGTCAGGACTCACAGTGGTGGCATTTCATGATAAACTCAGTCCTCTCTGGTCTGTGGCCTTTGAGAAGCAGTCCTGAGGGGAAGGACCCAGGGTTCAAGGACAGCTGGGGAATCTGCCCCCCTGCCTCTGAATCTGCATTCTCTCCCCAACCAGCGACAGGCCCCAAATGAGGACCTCTGCTCTTTCCCCATTGGAGTGAAATTGGACTCTTCATGACAGGTTCTCAAGGTCTTGGCCTGATAGAGTCACTTCTTCGGTGCAGTTAAATAGATCTTTTTCATGCTTTTAAGATGAACCGCTAATCACCTTTGGAGAGTGCATGCACAGATGAATTCATTTAAAATGTTGCTATTTATCTACCTGGGCTACTTCAACAAAAAGGTAAAATCAAATGAATTGGGCAACTATGCACAGTTCAGAGGATAAAAACAATGCTAAGAAATTATTAGGACAAATGTAGTTTTGTAAAGGCTGCTTTTAATGGTGTAGCATTAATGCCATTTTGTTTATAAGCAAGGGTAATGTGCAATTTTACTTTTAAAAATTATCTAGAAACATATTGTTTCTGGACTATTAATCCCCTCCCACCCCCGCATGGATGTTTAGATCACAACTTCTAAAGGCTTGGCTGTATTTTGACAGGTACTGACAAAAAGTGCCATGGAATTGTGCCTCCACTGTCACCTTCAGAGTGCTCAAGCTGAAAACTTCAGGGTGAGTGCCAGGTACTAATTAGAACCGTTGTGTTAGGAAAGTAAATGCAATGGTGTCTCACATTAAACAAAGCAAGGCTCTCTCGTCAAAAATGGTTTCTTTTGTGTGTGAGTTAGTCTATAAAACCATTTTGTATGTTAATGAAGCACAAACAATTATTGCCAAAGTAAGGAGTTACATGCAGTTATAAAAATCACACAAAGCCCTATTGTTTGTTGTCTTATGGTTTTTTAATGCTAATTTTTCTCTTGATAACTATGGATTTTATTTGCACCACAGTGCACAATTGGGTTCTTATGTCCACGAAGGTGAAGGCAAGTCATGGGAAAAATAACTCTTCATGTGAAAAGTAAAAAGAAAGAGTCATTTCCAGAATGGGATGACCAGACAGCCTGAAAGATGGAGAAGCAATGAAGGAAATGTCGATCACATGAAAAGGCAACATTTATGTAGCTGAAAGAGAGGAACCTGGACTATTTTTTATAGGAGAGAGAAGGAAGGGAAGGGAAGGGAAGGGAAGGAGGGGAGGGAGGGAGGGGAGAGAAGGGAAGGGGAGGGAAAGGAGGAGATATTGGGGGGAGAATTAAAAATACACACACAAACCCATTGGGAGGCAAGGTGTGGGAAGGGAGCTAGAATTAAGACATAGGCAAGGTCATCATAGAATCACCGCATTCTGTGGGAAACCATAAATGCAAGCTGATAAACTGATGTGATACAGAAGGTAGATTTACAAGAAAAAGTTCATGGAGACACTTAGGTGTCTTTACAACACCGGTTAAGCAAAGAAATGCCTCTATCAAACAGTCCATGGGAGCACTAGCTGGAATTTCAGGGGATCCTTTGAGGAAGTACTGAATGGATGAGCTCTGCATGAGCATCAGGGAGAGGGGCAGATTTGTGTTTTGCTGAAGCAGGTTTCTATTTCTGTCTCAGGTGAGCACAAGGAGAACATGCTCCTCATCTCATCTTTAACTAAAGTTTACACTTGACTCCAGTAATGCAGATATTAATGTGATTAAACAGTTTCTCCCTAAGAAAAATAATATGGGAAATATGTGATATAGTGCATTTCATTTGTTTATACAGTAAAATAAAATTTTAAAGAATTACACACCATGGAATGACTTTGATCGGTGTTTACCTCCTGCAATGTGTATGAGAACTCTGGCTTTTCTGATTGCTGTTACTTCTGTGACAATGTGACATATATCAGCTCTAAGGTTAGATTTAATGCCACCTTAGATGTTGGTGAATGTTTGAAAGGTCATATTTTGTTAGGATTCCATTTCTTGTTTTTCTTTACTGCAATTTAAAGCACATAAAAATTTTGTAGCTCTCTTTCATACTATTTAAAATACTAGAGGCCTGGTGCATGAATTCATGCACCAGTGGGGTCCCTCGGCCTGGCCTGTGGGATCAGGCCAAAACCAGGTCTCCGACACCCCCTGAGGGGTCCTGGATTGCAAGAGGGCACAGGCCAGCCTGAGGGACCCCACCAGTGCACAATCGGGGCAGGGGAGGGACGTGGGAGGTTGGCCAGCCAGAGAGGGACCATGGGAGGGCTCCAGTGTGTGTCTGGCCCGTCTCACTCAGTCCCAATTGGCCAAACCCCAGCAGCAAGCTAACCTACCAGTCAGAGTCTCTGCCCCCTGGTGGTCAGTGCACATCATAGCGACTGGTTGAGCAGTTGACTGTCTGCCCCTGGTGGTCAGTGCATGTCAAGGCAAGCGGTTGAGCAGCCTTAGCATATCATTAGCATATTACACTTTGATTGGTTGAATGGATGACTGGACACTTAGCATATTAGGCTTTTATTATATAGGATTGGGAATATAAGTAAAATGAATATTTGCACTATTAGAATAAAAGCTACAAAACCCTGAACTTTTCAACATGACTAGCTTAGCTCAGATTTTTTAACCCCCATATCCTTATTTTTCTGGGGTATGTGTATTATTATTTGTTGTTGTTAATCCTCACTTAAGCACATTTTTCAATTGATTTTTAGAGAGTGGGGAAAGACAGAGAGAGAGAAGCATCAATGCGAGAGAGACACATTGATTGGTTGCCTCCCATGCACACCCCAACTAGAGCAGGGGATTGAGCCTGCAATCGAGGTACATGCCCTTGACAGGAAATCAAACTGGAAAACTTCAAGTCCTTGGGCCAATATTCTAACCACTGAGCAAACTGGCGAAGGAAGGAAAGAAGGAAAGAAGGAAGGAAGGGTGGGAGGGAGGGAAAGGAAGTCTGGGACAGTATCTAAATTGTTTCTACTACTTAAAGCAAAGAAAATCTCCAGGGTTTTGCTTTTAGATATTGTTAGCACTGTTGCTTAGCTGTGTGCAAACATGATAATATACATCCCTTAATAATGTGGAAGTCTATAACAAATATTTACTGAATTAATCATGGACATTTTCAATGCAAAGATTTTTTAAACTCTCTACACAAATACTTAAACCTGTGTTATGCAAATATATTTGAGGCAAAACTAAGAATACATGTGTGTCTTGAAATATATGACAAAATTATACCCACTTAATGTGAAAAACCATTTTTATGTCACATAAAAATAATTGGTGGCTAGCTATAGTGTAACAATTTAGAGTTTATGTTCATGATTTATTTCTTCTGGTGTTTTATGGAGCTACAAAAATATATTTTAAAAATTTACCTGACGTCTGTTCTTCCTCAGGTTCAGGCCTATATTCAGAGCCTCAGGTCCTAGGTGTTACGATAACTTACATCATATAATCCAGTATTTATCAGTGTTATTAACAAATCTAAAAAACAACTGAGTATTAGGGTTATGGAAAACCAAAGTGCATTTTGGAGAATGAATACTTTAATGGGCATTATACAAAATAATCACTCTTAAAAAGGATTAGGTGCAGTAAGATTTTCAAAATCATTTTTCTTGTTAGTGTAAAGTAGGAGTACATTTTCCATAACATTTTCTAAGGCTTTAGATGAAACCCAGGTGGTTAAAGAAGTCTGCTGAAAGGTTTCCTACTTATCATTCATAACTCATAAAGTGATCTGCCTGTCTCAAATTTAAGAAATGATAAGATATCGGAAAGTAGAAAAAGAATGTCCCCCTTTTCCCTCCAAATGCAGTCTCCTGCCCTGAACTTGGTTGTTTAAAGTCTTCTAAGAAAGCCACTACCAGCACAGCTTAGAAAATAGGAACAAGCTGCCTTCAGCATCTCTTCCTTTTCTATTTCCTCCACCACTTCCTCTTGTGCAAACCCCACACCCACATGCGCGCACACACACGCGCGCACACACGTACACACGCATGCGCACACTACAGCAGCCAGATTTTTACCAGCCCGGGCCAGGGAAGAAACTTCCTGCCCCTCCCCAGTGCCTTTGGCTGCTATCTGAACGCATCCCTCCCACAGCCGGGCTGACTAGCCCTGGCCCTACTGTTTTATTTATGATGCAATCAGCTGCTGTAAGAAGGTGAACAGTGACTGCTATTCCATTGCATAAAAAGGCCTTTTTAGCCCCATGTTATAAACATTTACAACTCTCTCTTTTACCCTTTTAGAAAAAGCCCAGCAGGAGGTAGATGGAGGTCACTGGGAGTCTCTAATTCATCTACATTTATAGTAGGTGTTGCAAGCTCTATTAGCAGAAAATGTATGACAGTCAGACCCAAGTTTAATGTTGTACTTAAAATATCTGCCTCTCCAGCTAATACCAGAAGCTGTGCCCATGATTGGTGGCATGGAGACACTTACTGGCAACAGCTTCCCTTTTGGCAGAAACTATTCGTTGGAAAACTGCTGTTACTATCACATAGTTCAGTACCATCCCACAAAATCCTGCTTACGACAGATTTTTTTTTTTTTTTTTGCACAAGTTAGCACTAACAATACACAATGTTTTCTGCCAATACAGACATTGACATGCACTAAAATACTGAATGGTGACCAAACATGTATGCATAGTGGTTTGCAGTTCACCAGTGGAAATTATTTTGAAATGGGAAAACTGGTCTCTTATCATTGCCCCAGGAAGAGGTTCCTAAAAGTGGCTTTGGCACCAGTATATGAGCATAGCCCCCCACACAGGCTTGGAAAAGCACTGCGAGCTGACTGACTTCATCCTGTAATTCTAACGGCTTCCTTACTGGACCCATTTCTTCTCTGGACACTGCCATCTTTGAGCACTGAATACATCATCAGTGAGTCTCATTCTCATGTATTACACTAATTCATCATTGGAATGACAACTGCTTCTGATGATCTATTCATGCAATACATCAGAGTGAGGTGTTCGAATGGGGTTTTACTCAGAAATCAGTGCCGTCTACATAAAACCAGTTCCAAAATCCAATTCCATTTAATTACACAGAGCTCACAGCAGGCTAGAGGCAGACGGACACTCCCAAAATTCTAGCATGATCAAGGAATTATTTGCATTCTCATTCAATTATGAACAGAATCTTTTCTTTTCCTGGAAACAAACGTGTCTGGTAAGTCAGTGATTCAGACCCTATGAGCTCACCATCCCCTACGACAATGAAAATTATTTTGCAGTGGCCCATGAATAAAACAAACTCCTCACTTCTTTGCAGTCTGTAGTCGCTAAAAAGAACATGAGATTTTCTCATCTAAAACACAATGTCTTTGGTAAGCATACAAACACCATTGACCGGTCCTTGTTGGTAGGCACGAGACACCGTCTAAACATTCGTACTTCTGAACATGTTATCTACAGAGGAAGAAGAGACAGGAAGAAAGGGCTGGTGCTGCTGGAGAGGCGATTTTGCTGCACTCTGTGTGCGTGTCATTTGTCACTAAGCTATCATAAGCGCACCCAATCCCTCTGCTCTTCATTTCCAGATAAGACACATCTATTTGTGTGCGCATAGCTTACTGTGAGATTTAAATTGTGTTATCTATTGCTCTTTGGTTGGTGTTATGAACATCATTTTGAATTGTCTTTACCATTCATACTTGAAAAATTGTATCCAAGCTTCATTATGGGCTGAAGCTTCAGATCACTGGAAAAGACTGGCTAAAATTCTTTTAGATTCTCTGAATGTTGTATGTAAATGTTTGCAATGCAGTTTTCATTGATAGTATGGTGCAGGAGACATGCCGCCTACCTTATATAAGAAAATGTAAAGAAAATTTCATGATTTCTTTGTCAATTGCATCTAAAAAAAAGCTGGGATTAGATATTCACTCTTGCACCTGCTTTTATTGCTGTTGTTCAAGTTGGGATCCCTTGAGTGTTTTCCATGGTGTTTCCTAACAACGATCCGATAGCATTTAAATGAAACGGGCTTCAAAGTTTTACAGCATTAACTTCTGAATTGCAGTGGAGACCACAATAAAGTAACATTACAGATCGGTGCTCTAGCTTCTGGTACGATTGAAGTCTGAGTGGATGACCCTCCTGCCTGTGTAACAGATTTCTCAAATGCGGTGTTTTGTTTAAAAAGCATTTATCTGTTGTTAGTGTCTTTGGAGAATTCATCTTGGGGCTTATACTGCGGAGACACGCAGGCGTGTGAAGGTTTATGAAAAATGCGTCCAGAGTGACAGGCAGCCCAATATGAGTGGGCACAGCCTGCTTCACATGTGGGCACCCAGGGCCTGCCTGCCCTGCATTCATTATATTTTCCTTCCTGTTATGGAGACTCTTTGGTATGATATTCTCTTAAATATGAAATGCTAACAGTAAGTCTGTAAAGATTAACGTATATATCATTACATTTTAATATTATATAACGTATATATCATTACATTTTAATATTATATATAATGCTATATACATAATGTAAAAAGAGTCACCTCATTATCAGTCTCATGCCTCATATATACCTTTCACTTAAACTTACGACAAGAACAACAAATAGTTGTAAAAATTACTTCAAATAGAAGAGATGCTTTACAAAGATGCTACTGACTTTTGGGGCAGGAAAGGTGTTGGGGGGGGATGAGCGGGGAGAGAGAGTGTGTGTGACAAAAGGCACAAGAACAATGTAAATAATACATGTCTTCTAGAAATATCAATTAACTAATCTGGTTTGAATCTGTGACAAAGCTCCCCGTCACTTAAAAAAATGAACGCAGCTGTTTTTAAACAGGTGACCCTTTTACTGAGTTTACAATTTCTCGAAACTTACAGTTCTGCTTTCCATTCCTTTTTCTCTCCTTTACTTGTAACTACAGATTATCTTCGTCTCGAGGTTTTCTTTCTTCACATTTCTCAGAATAGCACTCACAATTAATGTAACTTTGCCTCTTGCTAATTGAAGGATTACCTTAAGAATTGGAATCCCATAGCATGTGGATAATATATGGTTATGTAAAGACATTTGCTCATGATTTGTTCGGGTATAATTGTGTGTGTTTTTCTTTTCCTTAAAGGGTCCCCTCTATTATTTAATAATATGCCACTGCCCTTGTAACAGTGAGGTTGTCCATCTCCCAGCTCCAATCCATACCTACTTACTAGTAGGTGGACATGAGGAGCAATACCCCACCTGTGGCTGCCCTGGTGAGTCAGGACAGGCCTCCAGGGCTTGGGGGACAGGGACCCCTGCTGTGCAGCTTCAGGATGTCGGAGCCGGTGGGATGCTGGACTCCATCACTCTAGATGCATTCAGGGGCTGAGTGACTCTGAAATATGACCACATCTCCATGGAAGCGTGGTCAGAAAGCCAAGAGCAACTCCTTCAGCTCACAACACGTTTAAATTACGTACTGCACGGGACAGATGTGGAGTCTCTACGTGCTCGAGACTCTGAAAACTATATTTGGACAAAATTCAGGGAGGTCCCTTTCACAAGCTATTGGGAGAGGGGCAGAGAAATGATTAGAGGTGCCCACGGCATTCAGCCAGGTATTTTCAAAACCCACACCCCTGCCCTCTGTCTTTGTTTGAGAAAGCCCGATTCGTTCACATTTTCCATCACCTTGGGAAGAAAGCTGAAGTAAGTAGCTTAATTTATAGATGGATGAAACAAATGTATTTAAAAATTCTCAGTATGTTATTATGAATCATGTAGGCCTATTACACTAATTGCTAAGTAAATTTAAGCAGCATTACCATAGAATTCAGTCGAATTTATCATCCATCTGAAGAGATCTTTGGTGGTCTCATGCTGCCCCCCACAGATACGTCTCAGAACATTCATTAGGCCATAATTACAAAGTCTCTTTGAAGAGGCTAAAAATCCCTAGACTCCTCTCATCAATTATTTTCACCTGTTAATTCATTTTGTGTGAGGTAATAACCCCGGCATAATAACAAATGTGCAAGTAGTCCGATTTTGCAATTAAAAGCAGCAGGGCTTCTATTTTGATCATACAGACTGTGACATCCATCATAGAAAACAATTTGGGCCTAGCGGGATGACAGATGCCGCCCTGATGGCTCTATAGCTAACTGCCTGTCCTGGGGGGAAAAAAATGGCCGGGCTTCAGCCCGCAGCTGCAAGCTATCTGATCGCTCTGACCAGCCAGCAGGACGAAGCCCCAGTGACTAAATTACTGAAAGGTAATTTTACTGCGCCAAATGAGGACTCCGGAGCCATAAACGCATGCATTCCAGTGGCTGCTGTAATTTGGAAACAAATAGCCCTTTTCATTTGAAAATAACTGGCATCTCTGCCAGTGCTCAGGACGTTTCTGTTTCTCAGGCTTTTTCATGAAAAAATACAATGGGATACTCATTTCTTCCTGCCCCCCTTTCGCATCTGATCAGACCCAGAAGGCGAGGTGGTGTCTCTGCTCTCTTAGGCGAAATCTACACAAGGAAATTTGTGTGCGTGTCTCCAACCTCTGGACAGGTGCCTAAGTAATGGAAGAGTGTTCGTTTTTGTCCTTCACAGGGTATCAAGCCCAAGTGGGCTGTGTCTCAGCGTTGGATCCCATTGCCCCAGCTCATCGGAAAGACCCCCACACTAACCTGACCCCGCTACAAGGATGAAGCTGACTCCTACATGTCCTGGCTGCAGGAATGGGAATGAGATGCTAATAGGGATGAGAGGTTTCTGCCCTTATTTTAAAAATCATAATATTTAAAAAGATTCCTTAAAGCACCATGTGCCTTCTCTTGTCACTTCCTATTTAAAGTATTTGGGATCTTACTCTAGCCTTTGTCAGGACAGCCATTGTCTTTTTTTCAAAGTGTGCTGTTATGCTTGTGCCATCACACCGATGTGCGAAGAAGTTTTGGCTAATTGAAAACATAAATGCGGTCTCTGTTACCTGTGACAGGAGAAGATCTCAATGGAAATGGAGGGGCTCTGTGCATCTTTGTTTCTCTGGCAAAACTAAACACAAGGAATAGGTTCTGGAATGTGGGCCACTGAGTATAAGAAAAGCAGATATGAAATGCAAACAGAAACCGTGTCATCAGAAATTATGTGTTTAGGATGATATGTTCAGGGTCCTTCTGTGGGAATCAGGACAACAGTGAATGCTGGGAAGACAAAAGGTTAAGCGCAGTAAGAACTTTCCCAGCTGACATGCTCCTTGAGACAAAAGGATCGCCCTTTGGATGATATGAACGGATGATAATGCTTGCATTTCACACACGGCTTCCACTTTCCTTGCAGACAAAGAAGAACAAACACTCTGTTTCTTGGGGAAAAACTACTGTTTCTTAGTTCATTGTATCAGACTCATAAACCCTGTCAGCAGGGAGGATGAATAGATGGACGGAGGTGGGGATGTGCTGCTGAAGAAACACAGAGCCGTGAGGGAAACGCTCATTTTTTTTCAACGATCCAATCAAGATCCTCCCGAAACCTTTTGAAGGTACTCCACGGTTGGACATGGGTCTCCTTTGCCTTTTGGTAAGGTGATCCTTTCATATTCACTATTCATAAATCTTTTAAATGTGTGCAAAATACCCCTGCATCGGGGCACACAGCTCTGTGAGCAGCCTGGGAAGTTGTAACACACACATTCTTTTCATCAGGTTCCACAGTGAACACTCAAATGGAAGAGATGCATTAGAAGAATGAAATCGCAATTACCCATCCGAGATCTGCTTTAATGGGATGCCAGGAGGACTTGCCCTTCCGCACACGCGCTGACTGTAACTAATGCTCAGTAGCCATCAACAAATTATGACTCATGACACTTTTGCTGCCGCAGTATTAAGCCCAAAGTCCAATGGAGAAAATATATGGTTTTTATTACAAAATTGTTCTTGTTTACAATTCTAATATCCTCTTCATAATCTACTTTCCCAGACATTTTAGGCAGTTCTGAAGACCTGGGGAAGCACCAGGCTTGTCATAAAGAGAAATTGATGTTGTTCAAGTTGGCCTGGCTGCCCTCTGGGACAGCTGAAGATGGGGAAATATAAGGCTCTGTTTTTAAAATGAAAATGATTAAAGGCACAGACACCTTGCTCTTGGAGCAGCCACTAAAACTTTTAATAAAATACTTGGACACATAGACACAAAAAAAGCTCCTTTTGTTCCTTTCGATAAGTCATTATCTTTGTGCTCTCTCTCAAATACTTTAGTCTTGAAGAAATAGCTTGCTTGGAAGACCAATAAGCATAAAAATGACCTCATCATTATAAAGAACGTATTCCTCTCATTCAGCAATAGCTCTCTCAATCAGCACCAGGCATAGGAAGACCAGGAGAACGTTCTCCAAATAGTAAGCGAGTTAGGAGCGCTCTTTAACAGGTTGTCTTGACAATACTGACAGGCTTCATCCAGCCTCCTGAAACACTAGGATTAATGGCCTAGTATTCACCACTATTGGAGGTTTGCACCCCAACTTGCCTCTTTTAGGATTTCAAGAAAGGGTTTCATCAGGGGAAGTAGGGAAGAAGCAGAAAGCCAGCGCAGGTTCCTAAGCATCCTTTCAGAGGGAGCCTTCTTAAAGTGCCTTGAACAGAATGGCTCATATATCAGGAGAAAATGTCAGGAAATAACTCAAAGGAAGAGAGCATCACCTTTGCCTTCCATGGGCCAAAGAACAGCAGTCAAGATTTCACCTCTCTGATCCTCCCGACCGTCGCCATTTCATCAGGTTAAGTGACTGCTCCCCACACAGAGCTTTAGAGTGAAGTAACACTCCCCACTCTGCTAATGTTTAATTTTATTATTTTACTTCAAGAACTTTTTCATCGCCAACATTTTTCTCTCCCTTACTTCCTTTCTTTTCTCTCTCTCTCTCTTTCC
>NW_006293700.1:6326699-6338758 GCF_000327345.1 Myotis davidii
ATCATTCTACTTGCCGACATTCAACTCAGACACACATGTGTAATCCTAGGAAATATGAGAGGAATAAAAGTTCTACCATTTTTTTAATTGTTTCCATTGTTTCATGGTTTACTTGGTTGGTTATTCCCAAGAGTTCATGTAGATTCCTTGCAAGTATAAAATTATGAGAGGATAGTCAAAGTCCCTGAGGTTCGTCATCTACAGGCACACTTCTCTCATTCAGATAATTTCATCAAATGTCTGCTCTGTAAACAGACTAAGCCAACCTGTCATGCATTCCCACGTTTTCAAGCAGAGCTGTGCAGAAGCCAAGTGAAACTACAAATCATTTCAGTAGCATCTGAGAATGTCACCACTTCATACCAATAAGCAGCTTGAGTGCATACCGTCCTGAGAGGCTCCCTCTGCTCTTCCTTCAGCCTGTGCCCATTTCCTCCCATGAGCTCAGGTCTTGTTTGTTCTCTTGATTCCTTGCTCCGACCTCCACTGCAGACAGATGGAGAAAGCCAGGCACACAAACCACTGTGATAGCGACCCTTGTGGGGCCTGACACGGCGTGTCTGAAATTCCACAATTAGATGTCTTGTCCTTAGGACTTTGAAGGTTTTCTTTTCTTTTTTTAATTTAATTTTTCTAACCTTATGGAAACACCTAATTAAATATTAATACCTTTAAGTATAAACACCTTAACAAAATAGCTAATACCTGGTTGGAGATCAGTTGGCAAGTGGCTTGAAAAAAAATCTAGCTTTGGGGTAATCATAGAAAAGCCATTCATATGATTGCAATGCTGCTGGGTACCAGTCCCTACTCTAACTTCTTTATCAGTTGAGCTTATTTAAGCACCAAGGCATGGAGAGGGTAAGACACCCAGCTGCTAAGGACTGAATCACAAATCACACCCACACAGTCTGGGCCCAAATATAACTTTCTCAATGACACAATGAAAACTCTGCAATTAAACCCAAACCTGCCATTAAGTGGAAGAGTGATGCCATTTGAAGAAAAGAATACTTAAAGGCGATGTTCTAAAACCATGCTGCTTTCTGTAACCTCCTGGCAGGCCCATTAAAGGGCTACAACACTTTTTAAATGCTGCTCACATGATGTCACATAATATCCAGCTATCTCTGTCTATTCCTGTCACCAGACGTTTCTCCAGCAACTCAGATGGTGTTTTGCTTATTTGACCCTACTTTGCTGTAGCCTCTTTCTGAGAAATTGTACATCTAATCTCATTAAGGTGCAAACACATGTTTGGAAAGTTTCTGGCCAAGGATGAAAAGGCATCGGCTGTTGAGTCTGAGGTCTCTGTCTAATTGTCTCATTCCCCCAAGTTCTAGTTCAGGTCTACACTGCCACAGGCATGAGCTGAGTCAGGAGGTAAATTGCCCAAACCTAAAGGCAGAAAGTGCCGTAGACCAATTCCAGCATGCCATAATTTCAAGTGTTTCATCAAATGGTTGGAGACTTGGGGACTCAACAGGGTTGAGTCACACATGAAGTCACCTGCTGGAAATGGCTAAAGGCATTTCCCCAAACCTGAATAGGAAACTGATTGTGGCTGCCAGACAGTTAAAGGGCATCTTAATCTACATGTGATTGCCTCCTACTGGCCAAGCACCTGAACAGCCGTAGGCTAATCCCCAAACTGACAATGCTCCTGTACCCTTTGAAACCTTACCCTTTGAAGTGTATTATCTCCACCTTGCCTTAGGACAACTTGTGTTAATAAAAGCAAGGGTCCTAGACAAGGAGGGAGTCTTCAGTTCCTTTAGCTGAAGTTCCTCTGACCCCCAATGCCTTTCAAAATTATATCTCGTCTCCGGATTCTTTATTAGTCTCTGGATTTCTATATCATCTACGCACAGCCCCTTTTCCAGATCCCTGAACCCTTCTTGATGCTGGGACAAGAACCCCAGCAAGAAAGCAGTGCGTATCCTTAGTACATGCAGGCTTCTCATTTTGGACATGGAACAGCAGCATAAATTATATCTATTCAGGTGAGCATCCTGGACTTTCAGTTACAGAAAGAAAATCAATTAATTCTTATTGAATTCAATTGATATAAATTTGATTATATGCATTAGAAGTCAATACCAGATACTTCTAGTAAACTCTATCAGCTTGTTGAATAATTCAACATATATATGTAATCTTATTTTTTAATCAACAACCAAATCAGTGCAGGCATACCTTGTTTCATTACAATTTCCTTTATTGCACTTTCTCGGGTATATTTTTTACAAACCATAGGCAGGACCCTTCACTAGCTAAAAGATTTATTGTGATTCCCTTTTTGTGATTTTTTTTTAAATTATGGAATCGAACCTGCAGTATCTCCAAGGTGTGCCCTTAACATGTTGGGCATATGAACATGGTAAGTAGAAGGGAAAACCACAAGTGGAAGATTGTATTTATAAAGCAAAAGCAACAGAGAAAGACATCCATGGATCAAAATCCTAGTCCTGCTTCATACCGGCTCTCTGACCAGAGTAAAGCTTCTTTAATTTCTCTGCACTTTTATTTTCCTTGTTTTAAAAAACTATATTATCATGCTGTTTATTAGAGTCCCAGAATTCATTACTCTTACAACTGAAAGTTGTACCCTTGGGCCAACATCTCCCTATTCTCCTCATTCCCCAACCCCTGGAAACCACAATTCAATTGTCAGTGAGTTGACTTTCTTTTATATTTCACATACAATCTATTTTTTCATCAGTCAAATAGGAACCAAACTAAGATTTACTTCATAGTATGATTGTGAAGAATAAGCAAGATGTAAATTGATTTATGTCTGACATATAAGGTAAGTACTTGTTACATGGTAGAAATAAAATAAATATTTATTAATATATTTGGGTGTACTTTTTCATTGATTCTGCATGTTATAGGTAATCATTTTAAAATTATAATTTCATTTCTCCTTTACCTCAAATAAGTTTTCATATTAAAGATCAGTGCTTCTTTAATGTAATTTTATTTTTGGAAAACCAAATAACTATTTTATATGTTTTCCTTTTCTTCCATATTACTCACTTTAATCATCTTATGAGCATTTCTGTCTTTTTGCTTTGCTTTCCTCTGTATTGAAGAAGAGCTTTTAAACTTTACTCTGCTACCATTAATTCAAATTTCTACAAGACTGATCAAGAAAAAGAAAGAAGACCCAAATTAGATAAGTGTGAGAACTGAAAATTGAGATATTACTACTGATCTTTCAGAAATAAACAGATTATAAGGAATACTATGAGCAATTGTGTGTCAATATATTAGATGATCTAGATAAAATGGCAAATTCCAAGAAAGATACAAATACTGAAACTGTCTCAAGAAGAAATTTAAAAAATCTGAATAGACCTATAAAAATAAAGAGATAAAACAGTAATACAAAATAGATAATAGATAAATAGATGTCAGATGAAATCCCAGTAATGAAAAGTTCAAGACCAAATGGCTTCACTGGTGAATTCCAAAATATGGTCAAGGATAATTAACACATAACTTCACATATTCTTTAAAAAAAAATACAGAGGAGGGAACATTTCAATTCATTCTATGAAGCTAATTTTACTCTGGTAATTTTGACAATATTATCACATGCAAAAACTAGAGACTAATATTCTTTATAAATATACATGCAGAAATACTCAACAAAATACTACCAAATTAAATCTAGAAATATATTTTTAAAAAAAGTTATACACTGCCCTAGCGGGTTTGGCTCAGTGGATAGAGCATCAGCCTGCACAGACTAAAGAGTCCCAGGTTCAAGTCTGATCAAGGACATATACCTTGGTTGAGGCTCAATCCTTAGCCCTGGTCTCCCATAGGAGGAAGGCAACCAATCGATGTGTACTCTCACATCGATGTCTTTCTCTGTCTCTCCCTCTCAGTCTCTCTCCCTTACTTTCTCTGTAAAAATCAATGGAATAATATCCTCTAGTGTAGATTAACAAAACAAAACAAAGTTATACACCATGACCTAGTCAGGTTTATTCTAGAAATGCAAGTTTTATTCAGTTTAATAAAATAAATCCATATAGCATGTTAATAGAAAAATGGACAAAATCCAAATCATCCAATCATCACAATTAATGCAGAAAAAAATAAACAGAATTTAGTACCCTTTTATGCTTAAAAAAATTCAACAAATTAGGAAGTGCCAGAAATGTCTTCAATCAAATGAAAGCCACCTACAAGAACAAATAAACAACAACAACAAAATACTACACTACACTCGATGGTGAAAGACTTAAAACACCTCCCCTGAGATTAGGAATAAGACAAAGATGTCACTTTCATCTTTTTCATTACACTATAGTGGGTGTTCTAGCCAGGGCAATTAGGTAAGAAAAAGAAAAAAAAAAAACCTTGAAAATGAAGAAGAAAAATTATTTCTATTTTCAAATGGCATGATTTTATTATAATATAGGAAATCCCTCCCTAAGTAATAGTAAATCAATATAGAAAAAAATTGTCCTATTTCTATACAAAAGCAATGAATAATCTATAAATGAAATTAAGAAAATTTTATTCACAATAGCAACAAAAATTAAGTAGTTACAAATAAACTTATCAAAAGAAATACAAAACTTGCACACGGAAAAGGACAAAAACATCTTCAAAAGAAAAAAAGACCTAAACAAATGAAAAGGCATTCATAGATTGGAAGATGATCTTGTTAAGATGGCAATACTCCCCAAATGTATATACAGATTCAACACAATCCCAACTGAAATTTCAGTTGCCTTTTCTGCAGAATTAGATAAGCTGGTCCTAATATTCTTATAGAAATTAAAAAGAACCATAATAGTCAAACAACCTTGCAAAAAAAGAGAGTTTGGAGGACTCTTACTTTGTTTTCAATTCTTACTAAAAAAGTACTTATTATCACAAATAACCAGTATTTGTGATACTGGCATAAGGACAGAACTATCAATCAATGGGATGGAATGGAGAGTCCACACATATAAACCCAAATATCTAAGGACACTTGATCTCTACCAAATGCCAAGATAACATGATGGGTAAAGAATAATATTTTCAACAAGTAATGCTGGGGCAATGGAATATCCACATGCAGCAGAATAAAGAGCTATGGAGTGTTGGTTCTTAGCTTTGGCTAAGAGCACTTTCTTGCTCTTGCAATGTAGTTCATACACCAGTGGCAAATTCTGGCCTGGTGTTTCTTCGACAAGAAATTATTATCAAACTTTGTATCATAAAGAGGACAGTCTTTGGTTATGAAAAAAATGAGAACCTTTTCATTGCTCTCTCCAATGCACAGTGGTCTCATGGGAGAAAGGAGACCTGCAGTGTACATTGCAAAATGTACGCTATCTCGTGGCACAAAGTTTCAGGATGGCATTAGGAATGTGGCCATGGGCACAAAGGGCCATCCTACTTATGTATTTCTTTTCCAGAGGGAATTGGCTACTTTGGTAAAATTTTTACTTCTTTCACCAAGCCCCCCTTCTTCCTTTCTTTATAATTAACATAGCCCTGATTTCCCAGGGCATCGAGCAAAAGACAAAAAAAGTGTAATATGCTAATTAGACTGAACAGCCAAACGACCTTCTGGATGTCCATCCAGACAACCTTCCAGACAAAGCCAGGGCTGCAAGGTCTGAGCCCCTTGCATGAAATTCATGCATCGAGCCTCTAATATATATATACTTTTATTGGGGTGACATTTGTTAATAAAATTATATAGGTTCAGGTGTGTAATTCTATAATACATAATCTGTATATTATATTGTGTGTTCACCACCCCAAGTCCAATCTCCTTGCATCACCATTTATGCACCCTATACACTCTTCTATCTCTCCCCATCCTCCTTCATCTCTGGTAATAACCATACTATTGTCTGTGTCTATGAGTTGTTGTTTTTGTTTTGTTTTTTTTTGTTTTTTTGTTTTTTTGTTTTTTTTTGTTTTTTTTAATCCCTTCACCCAGTCCCTCACACCCCACCCTCTGAAACTTTCAGTCTGTTGTCTGTATCTATGAGTCTGTTTCTACTTTGTTTATTTTGTTCCTTAGATTCCACATAGAAGTGAAATGATATGGTATATGTCTTTCTCTGCCTGGCATATTTCACTGAGCATAAACATAGATAGTTTTAACCTGCCTTGCAGCTAGGCATAGTTGTGAGATCCAGTTTGGGCCAATCCTATATAATAAAATCCTAATATGCAAATTGTCCCCTCGACCATGAATTCGACCACTCACTATGATGTGCACTGACCACCAGGGGGTGGCGTGGAACATGGCAGGTGTTGGTGACATGGTGCTGGCAGCAGGCAGCAGTGTAGGCACTGCCAGCCCCGATGGGCCCTGACAAGAGTGGGACTACAGTGGGATGGTGGAGCAGGTGAACAGGCAGTGCCAGGCCAAAGCAAGTGCAAGTGAAGCCCGTTTGCCCCACCAATTGGCCTGCAGATGGTGACCAGTGCTGGTGGTGGGGGGCAGGGCCGCTGCCCGGATTTCAGGGGCTGAGGGAGCCAGGCAGGGGCCCGATGACTCAGGCAGAGGGGGATGAGCAGGGGCCTGGGGTCCCAGGTGCTGCCAAGGGCCCAGAGTTAGCTGGGACCTGCCCTTCCACGCCAGAGGCTCGCGCTTCAATATTAGGCCAGGCCTAGGGACCACACCCATGCATGAATTTCATGCACTGGGCCTCGAGTATAATATAAGTGGAGTCCACCTGAGAATTTTACAATAAATGTGACTCATTTATCCTTATTCCTGACCAGAATCAATCAGGAAGTGAAGACCAGAGCTTCAACATCCATCTTGTGATCACAAAATCACCACAATGAAAAGGCTGAGGGAATGCCAGAACCCATCCCTAACATTTATGAGCCCCTGAAACCATATCAACAGGCAAACAATTTTCTATTATGTGGGAAAAATAAAATTCCAATTTCATTAGGCTACTATATTAGGGTCTCCTTTACCTGCAGCTATACATAATTTCTAAATAATATAGCTAATAATGAAATCTAACTGGTAAATGTCATTATTTCTGCCCTTTCATTACAAGTTGTTCTTTTTCCTGATATCACTTGAATAATTTCCCCATATATCACATATTAAAAATTCTGATGTTAGATTTGTTTTCTCATTATTACAATGTAGCGACTTTATTTTCAAGAAGTAATGAAAAGATGTCATACTGTTTCATAAGAAGGATATAAATTAATAAAGGGAATTTCATAAGCATATTACTGAAATAAATTGTCCTCATTGGTTTAGCACATAATCAAATGAAAAGTGAAATAAGCAGTGATTCAAACTTCCTTGTTATTGGAAGTAATGTATACACATAAAAAATGGTCAAAAAATCAAAATGCATAATATCAACATCGAGGGACCTTACTGATTTAACAATACTGTTAATTTCCAGAAAGATAACACTATAGAATAAGAATTAAATGTCTTCACTTAAGCATCAGACTCTTTCTACATCACTCTGATGTCTTGATTTTCCAAGGGGCTAAAATATTTATATGGGTGTTTCCTATGTGTTACTTTGAAGTATCAACCAATAGTTCTATGCATCTATTCATTCAGCAAGTAGTCATCATGCACCTGCCATGTGCTAGACAGGCCCTGATTTGAGGCCAAGCATCGGAGGTATTTAAAATATATTGCACCCCTACCCTTATCAGGATTATAATAGAGGGTGATATGACTAAAGGAACCAGAAATGTATAACAAAAATTATAAAAAGTGCCATGAAATGAAGATTAAAATATTTCTGTTACAGGTTTCTGTTATAAAAAAAAATTGGTGGAGGAATCTTTATTGGCTATAATGTTCAGATACAAAGTATGCCGGAGAAGGGTCATTCAAACTGAGACCTGCCTGGTTAGAAGGATGAGAAGACAATGATGCTTAAACATGGCAAGTTCTGTGGAAGAGTGATTCTGATGTACACTGAGGTAACATTTACAAGAAGAAGAGTCAGAAAAAAAAAAGCAGTGCTTCTCTGAAGACAAAGAAGAGTGGTGGGAAATGCTGTAGCTAGAATCCTATCTCTGAAGATCCTCATAACTGGCATTTTGTCTGCCCGAGTCTTACCTCATGGTCACGGTAAATAAGCAGCTGTCCTCAAAATCAGATCCTAACAGAAGGAAAGGGGGGAGATCAAACGACCTTCTCCCCATGAGTATCCTTTTCTTCTGTAAATAACACTCTTAACAATAATTTGTTCCAATAGTGACATTTAGGATTAGGGTTAGGTCAGGGCCAGTGCTGTTGCAAGAGCCAAATTCATGGATGTCTGTAGAGATGGTCAACATTTTCACCAAACCCCGCTCTGTGTGAGACACAGATTTTAGCAGTTAGGTTAATTTTAGGAAGAACTACAAGTGAAGCTGCTGAAAGCCAGAAGAAAAGATCAAAGATGTGATCACAATAATTTCTCCTTCTTTACCAAGATTTCTGGAATTTCAGTGCTACCTCTCCATTTCTTAATTCAGTTCTACCCAGTTACCTTATGTGACGCAATGATTATTTTACCAGGATTATGCACATTCCTAGAGTGAAATAATATAATTCAGAGGGCTTTCTGTAGTTGATCAAAATTCTTGGAGATTACTGAAATGTTAGGATCTCTAATCATATTTCTGTCACTTCCTTTTTAAAAAAATAAGACTTTTTTGAAAACCAACAACTCATCTTAATGTGTCAAGATCATCAAACTCTGATTTCCCTAGAGTTTTGATTAATTTTAATCTGTGAACATCTGTGTGCTTTCAAGAAACAGGACTCATTTAACTTGATTTAATTTTCCCATCTAATAGGACATCCTTATTACAGTAACTTTGAATTATCTACTTTCTCTTCTTTGCTTGATGGTATTAGCAGTTTTAGTTTTCAAAAATATAGCCATTTAATGTCCAAACCACCACTTCAGAATACTTAGTGTTCTCCCACTTCTATATGAAAAGTCTTCTAGCTGGGTTATAATTCCCAGGGATATTCAAGTATATCCACAGAAAGCTTTCTTCTCTGTCATTTTTGTCTTTGTTTTTAACATACGCAAGGGTGGTTTGTACTCTGCACTCCAGAATTTTCTGAATAAGTCAGGGTTGTATCTGGAATCCTAGTTGGAGTCCATGATTCAGGGGTGATGGTTCACATGATGTTATCAGCTGCCAAGAGAGCTTTGGGTAAACACATCTTCCATCTGCATCTATTTGGGCTCCTGTTATTTTCAGTTTTGACCTATTTGTACCATATTTCAGAGGGTCAGTACACATTTGAACTTTGATTTTATCATTCTGAAGGGTGTACTCCCAGCCAAGATGTATTGGAAAAGGACAATTAGAAACTTCAAGGATAGATAAATATGAGCTTAAACCAAACATATTGTCAAATAAAAACAAGTTTGGCATCAAGAATGAATTGTTTCTGTTAAGACTTTGGGAAGGGCAAGGGCAAAGGAGAAGACACTTTTGATCACCCTGTGATTTATACTAAATTTAATTTCAAGTGAGCCAACCTCGAACTCAGAAACGTGAATTGTCTCATGACTTTGAAATTCCAATAACTATAAATAAAGAGTTTTTGCATATGGTTTAACATCTGTCTAACTCCTCAGCCTGAGAGCTGCTCCATTACTGAAATGAATTGTAAGAACAAACAATATCCTATAACCCTGAAAAGTCAGAGCATTCTAAGAAAAATAGGGGTGCAGGATAAAAAGTGTTCATGGACCCTTGTGATGGCTGCATTGGAGTTGATTTCCATTAGCCTGGCTCTGACAGAATCCATGTGGATGTGGATGCTTAATAGATTTTGTTTGGTGATGGTGGGGGTGGGGCTGGTTATCTCTGCAGCTGGTTTTGTGCTGAAGCCAAAGGAGTATAAAATCCTTTCAACTAGCCTCCCAGCCCCCATTTGTGATAAACATAGGAGGCTACCTCACTAGCACCGGCAACACGTACAGTGCAGTTTCCTTCTGCAGGGAGATAAGAGGATCTTAACGGGTGGCTCTGAGCTCTGCTTTTCCTATTTCACGCTCGGTGCATACGACTTAGGTTAACTCTCTTCATATGTCATGGATTCTTTAACAAGCTCCCACTGCCCTTCCCAAGACACAACACTGCCCATTTCCCCTAAATGTGTAGTTAATTGTCTTAGTAAACCATATTGAATGTTTAAATTCAGTGATCAGAGGTGTGGATATTTAACTAGTTTTACCTAACAGATTAATACCTGGTTTCTATGGAAATAGCACAACACTTGGCAGAATCAGGCAACAGAATATCTGTAATAACTATTTAATTCTGAAGTTCAAGATCCGGTTGTCAGATGTATCAGTAAACATGTATTGAAGGCCCAGATATGAACTCGTGTCCTGTGATTTAGATGACAGTCCCGGGCCCCAGCTTCAATTATACAAGATGTTCTCCCTGCTGGGGACGCATTTGCCACGCACACCAAAGGATCCCCATCCTTTTTAAGTCTCTGTCAAGCATAGGGGATGCCTATTATTGATCAAAACTATGGAGGAAATATATTCCACCCCATGTCACTAGATGCTGTATTGTGAAGTGGCATATCTCGTTCCTGAAATTATCATCTGTGCAGTTCATAGTTTATGGAAAAGAGCATTTGCTTTTATAAACAATTTCATTTAATGAGTATGATCAACATAGATAAACTTAATTTTAAAAAATTAAACAGTGCAAACAACCGTACAATCTATACAATAGACATCATTATTTTGTGTGCCTGCTTAATATTCTATTATATGAACTTACCATATTTAAGTAAATGCTTCTCTAAGGAATCTCTCACATTTACAACAGAAAGAATTCTGCCATGCGCATTGGTGCATGTATCTTTGGGCTCACTGGTAAATATGTCCATAACCTACATTTCTAAAAATTGATTCTAAAAGTTGAAATGATGGATCAGGAATATAAGGATATTGAAAGGGTTTTACTGTCTATAGGGTATGTCTTTTATATTCCAAATTCATATTATACTGATTGCCCGTATAAATTTTGGAATCCACTGAGTCAGTTTGAACAAACGGACGAAAAGAAATAATACTAGCTTGAGTAAAACAATGCAGGGGCACTTGCTATTTTTTTCAGGTCCTGTATCATCACAATTGAACGTAACTCCCTCCATAGCCACCAGGTTAAAATAAAGCATCATTCATAAATATATCATGCCCACTATTTCCAAAAACATGAACAAGAGCAAGTTTTATTCTTACCTTCAAATTCAGACTTTAGACTGTCTTGGGCATTGGTGGGGTAACATTTCTTCAAGCCTGAGTTGTCCATATTTTTCATCCCTAAAACAAAACATAGGAGGATATTTACTAGGCAGCACGGGAAGAGCTGAGCGAATGGAGCTGAGGAATGTAGTGCGCAGGGCTGTCGATGTCTGCTGGTCATCCCCATGGAAGTTAGGCTCCTGCCTCCACAGCCAGGGGCCCTATATTTCTTGAAAGTTACATTTCAAAAGGATTGTTCCCAGGACCTAGAGGGAGACACCCCTGGGTTCTAGAAGATACAACCTCTACCAGTGGTAGAAAATACCCACAAGGAACTGGACCTTAATGAATTATATGATGAATCATTACAAACCTCTGTACTTGGAAAAAAAAATTTCTAGAAGGAAAGCACTTCCAAGCAAGTCAGATATATTTGTTATTCAACTTATGTTGGTGCAAAAAATATGTTGTGCTTTTCACCAGGATTATATAGTAAAAAAAAAAAAAAAAAATGATTTTCCTATGGTTTGACATGAACCCCATAATCAATTCTATAAAGAAAGAAATTTGGTTTTTGTGAAACTACATTTATTAAAGGACTAGAGGCCCAGTGCACAAAAATTTGTGCACTCGGGGTGGGGGGTCCCTCAGCCTGGCTTGTGCCCTCTTGCAGTCTGGGACCCCTCAGGGGATGACCACCTGCTGGCTTACTCACGCTCCCTGGGGGATTGGGCCTAAGCTGGCAGTCAGACATTTCTCTGGCAGCCTGGGATCTCCACTTGCCAGCGGGGAGCAGGCCTAAGCTGCAGTCGGACATCC
>NW_006293700.1:6338776-6374391 GCF_000327345.1 Myotis davidii
GCAGGGTGGGGGTCCTGCGGGGTTGCCGGGCCAGCCTAGGTGAGGGGCTGATGGGTGTTTGCAGGCTGGTCACACCCCCTTCAGGTTCAGAGTCCCCACTGGGGTACCTGCCAGCCTGGGTGAGGGGCTGATGGCTATTTGCAGGCGAACCACAGCCCCTTCAGTGTGGGGGTCCCCACTGAGGTGCCTGGCCAGCCTGGGTGAGGGGCTGAGGGCCATTTTCAGGCTGGCCAGACCCCCTTCAGGGTGCAGGGGTCCTGCTGGGATGCCTGGCCAGTCTGGGCGAGTGGCTGATGGCAGTTGGCAGGCTGGCTAAGCCCCCCGTGAGGACCCTCACCCCATGAGGGTGTGGCCAACCTGGGTGAGGGGCTGATGGCTGTTTGCAGGCTGGCCACAACCCCCAGCCACCCAAGCTCCCAGTGAAGGCTGGCTGGAAGCAGGTATCTGGGATTTATTTTTCTTCTATAATTGAAACTTTGTTGCCTTTTGCAGAGGCGATAGCCGGCTCAGGGCAGGCGGGAAGCTTGGCTTCCTCCATCACCCAGGCAATCAAGCCTCCTGCTTGCTCCAGTTCCGTGACTGCCAGCTGCCATCTTGGTTGGGTTAATTTGCATATAGTCACTCTGATTGGCTGGTGGGTGTGGCTTAGGGCGTAGAGAAGGTATGGTCAATTAGCGTCTTTTTCTTTTATTAGTGTAGATCAGTGATGGTGAACCTTTTGAGCTCGCGTGTCAGCATTTTGAAAAACCCTACCTTAACTCTGATTCCTTGTCACATATAGAAATTTTTTGATATTTGCAACTATAGTAAAACAAAGACATATTTTTGATATTTATTTTATATATTTAAATGCCATTTAACAAAGAAAAATCAACCAAAAAAATGAGTTCGTGTATCACCTCTGATACGTGTATCATAGGTTCGCCATCACTCATGTAGATACACTGGTAACATGTTTCATACAATTTACTATGTTTCATACAATTATAACTTTGAAAAATAATTAATAGTTTGGAATTTTAAAACCTTGACATACTTTTTTAATCTTGAACTATTTAGTCCACTTTTGGAAAAAATTAAATTTCTAAGAAAAAGAAAGGAATAGTGAATGTTTTCATTAAAGAAAACAAAGTGTACTATGAAATGTCTGTTGTGACCAATCTAATGTTTACTGCCTAGGACTCAATGACAGCACTTCTCAAAACCAGTGGTTCTCAACCTTCCTAATGCCATGACCCTTTAATACAGTTCCTCATGTTATGGTGACCCCCAACCACAAAATTATTTTCGTTGCTACTTCATAACTGTAATTTTGCTACTGTTATGAATTGTAATGTAAATATCTGATATGCTGGATGTATTTTCATTATTGGCGACCCACAGGTTGAGAACCACTGCAACTGTCCTCAAATTCAGCTAGCTGCCCAAAGAGGTTTGCAAGAATGTATTTTATCCCAGCTGGTGTGGCTCAGTGGTTGAGTGTCAACCTATGAACCAGAAGGTCATGGTTCAAATCCAGGTCAGGGCACATGTCCAGGACTCAGTGTGAGGGGTACAGGAGGCAAGCAATCAATGATTCTCTCTAATCATTGATATTTCTCTCTCTCTCTCCCCCTTCATCTCCAAAATCAATAAAATTTTTAAAAGTAATTAATTTTATTAATATGCTCCTACATTCTTTGCTATGACTATGTAATAGCGTAAAAAATGAAAGCATGGATTTGCCATGAGTCCATGAATGTAGGAAGTAAACATAGACCCTCTGCCACAGTTCTTAATGCCTATTCACTTTTACTCATTTGTTTTAGCATAAATTTTATATTTTATGAATTAATTCACCCAATTAACCATGTCTTAAGTTGGTTTTGAAATGTGCAGTCTTTCACTTGAATCTGACAATATGAGTTATAATAGCTGCTTGAAATATTTGGGGAAAATAAGTACTATGCCAATGTCTACAAGAATATTATTTGGCATTGTTCTGTATAAGGATGCTTGATCATAGTCACACTTTTTCCCCAAAATGAAAACATATACATATTTGGAAGAACCCAGAAGCACAGTTGAACCATTTTGTGGTTTTATTATCATATAAAAAATTGTATACATTATATGAAGAGATAATAAAATGCACATGCAGAGCTGTTGACCTTGTCATAATATTGATTAAGCCGAGTCCACCTAAACAATGCCACACTTAAACAAAGGCCTCTATTGTAATGGGTTTGGCACATAAATCTGTTTTTCAGTTTTCTTATTCAACATTAGGCTTATTAAAATATGACATCAAGTCATCAAGAACAGATAACTAGTCATGTGAATTGTGAATGAACACATTAAATAGTATATTTTTGCACTGAAAAATATATGTACAAAGAGACTTGCTGATTTCAATAACTTTTGAATTATTGAGATATAGAATTATTCAATAATTCTATATTAATTGTAGCCTTCTAATATCCTACCTTGCTTTTAGGAAAGGTTGTATTTTAGTATAGTGTGTACCCTGAAATGTAATTCTAACTAATTGATCAACTGTCTAACATATGCATTAGCCTCAAGGTGTCATATAAATTATGCCTTCATATTTGAATAACTTAAAAATTTTTTTCAGTCTTACTACTCTAATAATTTTCAAATTGAGTTTTCTCATCCTAACTATGTGACATCCAGGTTTCTTTTAAAAATGTGGGTTCAAGTCACTCAAAACCCTGTGTTTACGAGCGTGCAGCTTTCACTAGAAAGCCAGCTAGTTCCATGAAGGTTTTAGACTATGTGGTTTCAAGCTCAGGGACATAACGCTCTGGATCTGCTTGTCTATTAAATCAATATAAGGTTTTGTAGTTTCAGTTCCAATTTCACTTTGTCCATAATTTCCATGGTTAATCATTAGATCAAAGTCTGAATAAACTTCTAAACTATAAAATATCTCACTACATCTGGTAATAGCCTTTATTTTCAATAATAATAATGGTAATAGTTTTCCTATGATCTACATTATGCTGCCCCTGATTTCCACATCATCCCCCCTTTGAGATTAATAACATGATTTTCTATCTCTGGTACTTCATAATCACTATATCTAATTAAAATGCCCTTTTTAAAATCCATACTCACAACTAATACTTGTAAAATAACAAATCAGTCTTAAAATATTGAATATTTTGTTCTCCATAATATGATAAATATTTAGACAAACTCCCAATGCTTAGGGTTATAATTTTTTTGTCAAATGGCAGGCTTCACGTTTTGTTATTTTTAAAGTAAAGGTATAGGAAGGGGAATAAACTTGAAAATTTTAAAAAATATTTTGAATTCCATTCATTGATTCATTGCACAACTAACTATGAAGTATCTATGATATGCTACTCAATGAACTAGGAACTGGGCATAGAGGTAAATCATAAATAAATAAATAAACCATTTTATCAATGAGATAAATTACATAGCAGAATTAGGAGCAAAGTACTGTGAAAGGACAGTGTGGATGGAGGTCTTTGTAAAGTTCTGTCCACTTTAGCATCAGGGCATTTTCTGGTGAAGGACGGTGATGGATCTTCTCAATCCTCAACTGACAACAAATCTTCCCTAAGTTTTAAATTCATCAAGAAAGACATACATAACAGTGGACGATAGCAAAATTTCACCTCTATTACTGAAAAATGCTAAATTTGAGTATATATATATATATACATGCATGCATACATACATACAGCAACAATGGTTTTTTAAATCCTGAACCTCCAAGTTAGATTGATGAGCTCATCTAGTCCCCGTCAGAGAATAACAGTCGGATTATGTGATGGTCTCACCTGTAAAAACTTAATGTGTGAATGAGCTCCTGGGAAAAAGTGGGAGCAGAGAGCTGGTCACAGATTCTAATTCCTCTCCTGATCTCATCAATCAGATCATCTATTCCAGTTCATGAAAGGAACAGGTATACAGCTGATGACCAGGAAATATTAGAAATGATGGGAGTAGGAAGAAGAATGTATCCTGTTAAAATCAAGATGACGGGTTCAAGATGGAGTCATTTATGCTAAGTCCCACATCACCAAACTTAGGGTTCATCACAGTTTGGGCTCCCAGAGAAATGAAGCTTAAACCAGTCTACCAGGAATCACCTGATCAGCACCAGTTAGGCCATCTATCTGCCTGAGAGACCTCTAGCATCCCCTAAAGGACAGTGACCTTGCCATCACTAATCTGATTTGTCCCGGATACTTCCTATATGGCAACTCAGAACTCCTTTCTATCTGCTATATCAGATTATTCACTCATGAATTGTTGAATAAAGCCAATAAGATCTTTGAAATTTACTCAGTTGAAAAAATTTTAACGCCATGTGTAAATGTTGAAAATCCTAGGAGCACTGTAATTACTTTTTATCTTTTAAAAAATATATTTGTATTGATTTCAGAGAGGAAGAAAAAAGAAGAGATAGAAACATCAATGATAAGAAAGAATCATTGATTGGCTACCTATTGCATGCTCCATTCTGGGGATGGAGCCCGAAACCCAAGCATATGCCCTGACCAGGAATTGAACTGTGAACTCCTGGTTCACACAGTAAGTCGACACACAACCACTGAGCCACGCTGGCTAGGCAATTACATTTTACCTTTAATCCCCGATCTATCCCTATCAACCTTCATAACTTTATGTTTTAATTACTTTTTATTAAATTTATTGGGGGGTGACATTAATTTAAAAATATATATAGGCTTCAAGTGTACAATTCTATGATACATCATCTGTATATTGCGTTACATGTTTACCACCCGAAGTCAAATCTCCTTCAAACATCACCAGATGGATATAAGCACAGCCACATTAGAGTCTGTGCCCTTCTAGATTTCAGCACAGACATGTTCTCTTCACTGAGCTACCACCAAATCCGCACTGTCTAATGTTCAGAAAGCCCTCAGAAACCTTCTGCTGCATCACTTATACTTAAAAATGCGAGAAAGCATCTTTCTGCACGAGTAAAGGAAAATTAACCAGTCTTTTCTCAAAAGAGGAGACTTTGAAACTTTTCCTGACAGCAAACATTTTTATTCTTGCTGAGCACTGTTTAAAACTCCTCCAACAAAAATAACCATCCATAATTTTGTTATCTGTGCTACTGTTTATAAAATAATAAAGAGGGACATAAATAAACAAACATTAATAAAAAGCAGATGCTTGACTAAAGCCTTACATAATTCTGCAGAGCTCGGAGATTTTCAGGGGCAAAGGCTGTGGCAATTCAGAAATAAAGGCTTTTTCGTTTTGCTTTTTATTAAAAGACAATGGTTAGGTTAAAAAGAAGAAGAAAATTAAAAACAAAACTGCAGTACACACTGACCCAGTACTTGGTGAGAACGGCACTTTTGTAAATCAGATCATCTTTTAAATGAGGCAGGGAAACATTTAAACCCTGACATCTCCCCAACAATCACCAGCCCCAAACCCAGATCCAGCCCACTGCCCCTTCCCTTTTCCGCCACAAGCTGTTGTTGCAAGTCCCAGCTTGTCCTGATGCTACCGCACTTAGCAGATGACCCATTTCCTGCCACATCAATAATAAACACGACTACCAGCATGGCTCCCAAGTTCCCTCCAAAACACTCTCTTCACTTCACCTCTCCTTGCACATTTCTGGTCCTTCTCCTCCTTTCCAAAATTCATACTGACTATCTGGGATCTTCTCCCACCTCTATACCTTTTCCTGTTTTCTCTCCATGTTGGCGACACGCATGTTCCCTTCTTTCTCTTACAAGGGCCACTTTCTTTTTCTCCAGGAATTCCTACCTTCATCAAGCACAGGTCTTCCGGATCCTCAAAATCCTCTATCATTTACCAAGTCTTTCATACTATTGACCATGTCTTCTTTTGAAATCTCCCTCAGCTTCTAAAATGCTAGAATCTTGGGGTCATTTAAATGGCCTCTTTCTTTCACTAGCTCCTTTTACTCTGAAGTTCCCTTCTTTGTTATTTTTCTATTATTGGCTATTTGTATTTCACCTATGAATGCCATATCTAGATTATCTCAAATATGGTCATTACTTGACAAAGTACCAAATAATAGCAGACTTATAAATTGATCCCGAATGGATTGTTTCAAGCCCTGCCTCTTTTGAGGTCCATGCAAGCATTTCTGAGTGCCTACTAAACTCCATTTTTTTCGATAGATACAGACAACTGAGCAAGCTTTAGGAGTAGGGCCAAACATTTATTCACTCGCCATTCCTATTTTCAAGTAAATAAACACCCAGGAGAGGGGAAATATATTAATTATTGGTGATTTCTCATGTAAATTCTGTGCCTTCAGCCGCTGTTTCTCTTTGGGAGCTGGCTGCCAGCATGGAGTGTGGGTTCAGGGCTGCTTCTCCAGACTGTTAAGTTTTACAAGGGCAGAAAATATACTGTGAGAGTTTGGCCTAAATTGTTCTGGGAACACATATCTAAAATAAGTAATCACACCCAGTAAAAAGTGGAAGTCAGAGAACTAAAAAGAACTAGTAAAATGTGAAGACCAAGTAGATATTTTCCAGTTCAAGAGTGAAATCTCAGATATTTCCAATATAAGAAACACCAAAAAATAGCGAAAATGCTGAGCAGTAAAAACAAGGTCCCTAGAAGATGAGGTATGTGAGGTGACATGTGAGACTAGAGGACACAGTACTAGAGGTTTGGGAAGGAAACCTGAGGATGTGACAATGAGCTGTAGGCCCGGGCCTTCAGGAAGACAAGGGGCAGATTTGAGTCTTCCTATGCCTGGTTAAGGAATTCACATCTCAGCTTGTGGGCACGGTGAAGACATAGAAGGCATTAAACTCATTATGTAACAAAGTCAATTCTAAGTTTTAAAACAATATTTTAACCGTAGGGAAAATTAATTGGAAGAATAACTGTTGTGTGTGCTGAGTATAAAGCAGCATTTGGCTCACTGTAGGACTGGCTACCAGACACAACCGTTGAGTGAGTAAATTGAATAAATGGGCAGACAGGCGAAGATAGATATCAGAATGGGTTAAGTTGTGGTAATAATAAAAGGAGAAGAGAAGAGGCAAGGCAGAGTTTGTTGAAAGGTACTTTCAATAAGAAAGGTGGGACTAACATGATTTTACCTTAATTGCATGTCCAAAGCTGTTTTGCATGTTCATTCAGTCTTCACAATATTGCAGTGTGAAAACGAAGATCCAGAATGATTCAACTTTTTAAAGTCATGATGCAGGGAAATGACAGAGAATAACTCTTAATATCCAAAGGGCAATAAATTGTAGTGTTTGGAATCATTTCTTAAGGAAGAGAGGATGGAATCTGCATTGTTATCCAGCATTTAAGCACTGAGAAGAACAATATATTAAAGGGAAAAAAACCATTTAATAAAACATTACTTTTTAAAAAGAATGTTGGTTCACCAAATAATAATATGTAGATGTGTTGCTTATTAGTGGAGTTAATTATATACCCCAAATAACAGGCATATCACTCTCCATAAATAAAACATGTGGAGTATTTTTATTCTCTCCCCAAAAGGATCTTTTTATATAATTACTTGAGATATCATTAAAACCGTTTCTGTAAAACAGAAAACAAAAAAGATTCAGACCAGCTGTATACAACACTATGTCCCTTTCATGCCCATAAATGTATTCTTTCATTAGAGAAAAAATATTTATATTTCTATTAGGTTAATGCTGATATAAATTATTGAGCATGAAATAAAAATTGCTTGTAAATATTAACCAAAAAGAGATCTTTTGTGAAATTAATAGCCTTTTCTATCCTAAGCATGTCCAATATGGCAGGGAAATCACTCAGAGCCCCAGGCTAAAGAGTTATGGCTTATTTCTTTGACCTCTTCTTGAAAGGACTGTAAGATCATTTGAAGTGAAGGTTGAGCATTGTCGTCACCCATTCTGATGTCACATTTCTAATTGGGCCAGATGTATTCCAATCAAAATATAATAAAAGTATATTAAAATATCCTCAAACAAGCAGATTTCAGGATAACAGTACTCAAATAGCAGGATAGAAAAAAGTGAATTAAAGAAAGTGCCTCACTCAAATGACTTTATTGATATATAAAGAAAACCATAAAGAATAAAAGTAAACAAAGAAAGTGCTAGTGGCCCTGTGATGGTCAGATAATACAAATGTCTCTTTCAAATAAAGTTAACATAATTAAAAAAAAAAACCAGAAAGGTAAATGGAAGGAAGGAAAAACAATCTTAATATAATAGCAGATTGTCTCTTATTGTTTGTTGTTTAGTGAAAAAGTACAAGTTCAGCCTTTTAATATTTTTGTAAACTAGAAAATTGGCAAATAGAAAGTAAATTTATATTTAAGATTCAGTTGGATGAACTATCATATTTCATAGAAATAATTTTTGTCAATATATTATTGCTAAAGAATTGTGTTAAAAGGGTAAATGTATGATTCACAAAAATATAAAATAAACATCAAAAATTTAACTCATTAATAAGTGAAGGAATCAGCAAGATGTTAAAGCAAGTGAAAAACAAATCCAAAGACACACACAGTTAGGAAAAGTGAAATTAGTTTACAAATAGATGCATAACTCTTAATATCCAAAGGGCAATAAATTGTAGTGTTTAGAATCGTTTCTTAAGGAAGAGAGGATGGATTCTGCATTGTTGCCAGAAAAAAACTCACTAACATCTTTATAAACAGAAACTATTTGTATAAACATCATCCCTATACCAGTTAACATCTATCTCTAAAAACTAAAAAATAAACAAGGTTAAAACAATGACAGGAACAGAACCCTACAGAATAAGATAGTTCCAAGGACCTACTCGTCAACATTGAATATTGCATTGAAAGGATCACCTTCAATATTTTCACCTATTTTAGAGATTTCACACTTTTCCCAACACTATGCTCCTTTCATGTCCAGAAATGTATTATTTCATTACAGAAAAAAAATATTTGTCTTTCCATTAGATTAATGCTAATATAAATTAGTGAGCATGCAAAGCTGAATGGACAGGGACTCATCTATCAAATATATTTTGGTAAATAAGAATAGAATCAAGTAAACTATCAATTTCAGTCCATGAGATAAATAATAGGATAGAGGTGTGAATGTTAATAAAACATTCTTAGAAGAAACAGCATTTGAGATGAACTCTGAAGGCCACCTAGGATGACCAGTTTAGTTAGATTTGTGCTTCTCACAATTCCGGAGGCTAGAAGTCTGAGCTCAGGGTGCCAGCAGAGCTGTTCACAGTCTCTCTGCTTGGCTTATAGATGCCTGTTTTCTCCTTCATCTTTCATTTGTGCGTATGTCTGTCCTCTTCTTATGAGGTCACCAGTCACATTGGGTTAGGGTCCAGTTTGATGACCTTCTCTTACCTATGTCTCCAAATATAGTGACATCCTGAGATACTGAGCTTTGTTAAGTGTTGTCATGTAGGCATTTTTAGATTGAGCCCTGTTATGGACTCTACTGTCTCTCCTTCCAAATAAATAGTACAATAATTAATAAATAATAATACTAGAATAAACTCTGTGTTTCATGTACTGACAACTGTAAACTTACTTTGCCCACCCTTGTACATAACAAGCAAAATAAGAGAAATAGTATGGTATATTCATGAACTGGCTCAACTAGAAACAAAGTTTAGTTGAGTAAATGTATAAAAACAGGCACCTTGTCCATATAGATTGCTCATAAAAAGACCAAATTTGTAAAGTGAAATCCTGTTATAAAATATTTATTTTTTTATAGGATACAAATCAAATACTTCATAATTCTATAAAAAAGTAATGACCCACTTTCTAAAATCTGTGTTTCCACTCCAGTAATTTAGTGAATCTGGGACTAGGAAACAAGAGTGTGTCAATAAAGAGGTTTTAAAAATTATAATAACTACTTTTCTTATGCAACTTTTAAAAAATATAAACAACAAATTATCTTCAAATAAAGCTTCTCTGTAATTTGTTTCTCAGTTATCTACAGTAAAATAGTTTTTATATAAAATATTTATTTCACTAGAAATCTATTTCTTCCTTAATTAGATTCCTTTTGATATTAAAAAAATTTTGTCATCATTACAAAATAAGTACCAAAAATGAATGTTTTGTGTGTACACTAAACTTTAAACACACACGTACTTACATATACGTCTGTATCTATGTCTCTCTACATATATACAAGCTTAAGCTATACAAAAAGCTCAAATTAAAATGCTAAGTATGAATTCAATTTATTTTCATTGTGGTTCATTAAAACTCTGCTTAGTGCTCCTAATTTATAACCTAGATGTACAAAATAGAATGAGAAAAAGCAGATCCAGTTATTACTTTAATTGATTTTAGAATCATTTTCAGAATATATGTATATTATTATGTCTTTGAATGTGAATGTGAAATTTAATTAAGGCTCAACATGTACTGAGTAAATGATCTGGAATTTGTTAAACTCTTTGTCCAAAGGGTAACACACATTAGAAATGTTTAAGACAGGCAGCCATTCATGGGTTTCAATGAGAAAGTGTTACTTTTATAAATACAAATCAAATAGGTATGTAAAAAGGCATGGAATGTGCTGAGTATTATGAAACAATGATAAGCTTGTACAGTCTTGAAAAAAAATCTCTAACCAGTAAGTAATACTATAAGTGGCTAACCTTTAAGAAGGTCAGAAACTCTGAGACTAGTTAAGGAAATTATAAAGTTGGAAGTGAGATATGCAGAATTTAAATTATGAAGATCAAGTTTTCAATGTCAAGAAGTAGAATCATTTCAGCATTAGAAACAGCAATGTAATATAAACAGTTGGTTAGATCATTACTCAGCCAACATTGCAAAGGTTGGACCAGAGAGAAGGGAAGCTAAAGTAAAGGTGGTAAGTTAGAAAGTTATGGATAACTAGAGGCCCGGTGCCCGAAATTTGTGCACTCAGGGGGAGGGGAGGGCGTCCCTCAGCCCAGCCTGCACCCTCTCACAGTCCGGGAGCACTCAGGGGATGTACAACTGATGGCTTAGGACTGCTACCCTGTGGGGGAGCTTGCCTAAACCATCAGTGGGACAACTTTAGCGCTGCCACGGAGGCGGGGGAAGCTCCCACCACCGCTGCTGTGCTCACCAGCCGTGAGCCTGGCTTCTGGCTGAGCAGTGCTCCCCCTGTGGGAGCACACTGACTACCAGGGGGCAGCTCCTGCGTTGAGCATCTGCCCCCTGGTGGTCATTGCACATCATAGCTACTGGTCGTCCTGCCATTCGGTTGATTTGCATAGTAACCTTTTATTATACAGGATATGCAGATAAGAAGTAAAGAAACTCAGACAAGGGAAGTGGGAATTAAAGGAGAAAGATATATCAAGAGATATTTGGAGATAGAATTAATATGATAGTGATTACCATATTTTACCAATTTTAAGATGCACCATTTTACATTTTATATTTTTTAAATTTCTAAAATCTCACAATGGACTGACAGTGTCTTATAATCACTGAGGCAAGGTGGCTGCCATGATTTATTTATATGAAAGAATAATTTTCAAATGCGTAATGACATGACTAACCTATAGGTTTAAAATGAACTAATGTCTAACAATTATTAAATTCATTAATTAATTAAGTTACCATTAAGATGCTAAAACTTAAATTTACCAATTTTAAATAAAAAAGTTTATATAGAATGCTCTTTTCATAGGTTTGGCATTTATTTGTACACATGAGCACTGATGTTAATTCTGATATTAAGAATTACGATAGTCTTATCATTTAATATGACATTAACTGGAGTATTCATCAGAATTTTACAGAAAAGGATTGCTTTCAGGTTTTTACTTTCTGTACAACATTGAAAGTGTTGATGAATTTCAGCTGTCTTTAGACTATTTGGAGTTTGTCCTGGACTCTTCTTTGCTCTACATGTGGCATTTCTTTATTTACTCAATGATTCTTGGAGGATGAGTTCCATCTTCTTAGCTTTATTTAGAAGGTCTAAACTACATAAGAGCAAAGGTCAAGAAAAAGACCACAGATCAAAAATCTAATAAAAGGTCAACATTTATAAAACCCCAACATTGATGGAACTAAACTAAACTGGAGATCAGAGGTCAGGTGAAAGGATAAGGATGGATGGAAACAAAGAGGTCACAAGGTGAGCTGTCCCAGCATTTGCACTCAATTCCTGTCCAAAGAGCAGAGGGAGATACCTGGGCCCATTCCCTGAAGTTTAGGCAGAAAGATGCCCTCATTTAATAAAGCAAAATTTCTGAACAATCGTTTGTGTCTCAAACCTGTTGCTAATTCAGAGTAGTAAGAATGCTTAGGTAACAAATTCAAGGATGTTGCTTCAGCTTCTCAAGCAGAACTTAGCTTCAAGAACTTCAAAAACTGTCCCTGACCTATGCCTTTTCTGCAGTCCTCCAAAAAAATTAGTCTCCAAGGCATTCAGAATAGAAAAGTCTTGGATAGGATACACATTTCTTTCTCCAAAGACATAGAACAAAGTCATCTGCTGGCACAGCCACCTCGCTGTTGTGTCTTCATCTGTATACTGGGAATAGTAACACTTGTCATGTAGGATTAATCGGCATAATGTTCATAGAATACTTTGAGCTTCTCAGATAGAGGACTCTTTAAATATGACATATTAACATCAAATCATTGCATGTAATGGTACAGTTACTATCCAGTGGAAAAACTGGTGATCTTTTCCACTGATCCATGGATTATGGCTATATTTAATTACTGTAAAGTGCACAGAATGTTTTACTGAAATAAGAGCTGAAAAGACATTTTTTTGGCTCAGGTGCTAGTGGAATATTTTCTTCACTCCAAGCCAAGTGCAAAACATTATAAAGAACACTGAAAATGAGCTAATCTTCAGCACATATTAGGCACGCAACCTAGGGAATAGAGTTATAGAAACCTAAAACCTCCTCCTTCAGAAATGTCTACTACTTATTTATAGAAACATAACCTAATAGTTCACCCTGCCTTTTTTCAAAACTCCTGCTACTTTTCCCTTACACATACATTCTTTGAATTTTTCATCTACCAAATGAATATTTATTACATAATGATGAAATAGTATTTTTTACTAATTTATGCTAATTAGTTCCTACAGCCTCAGAGGTAATCAACCTTTTCTTTTAATTGAATTGGTATAACAATAACAACTGCAGTAACACCAATAAAAGAAAACCATATCGCTATCAGTGTATCCAATATGAGTAAGCACGCTTTTTGTCAGTTCTTGTAGAAAATTGTAAATACCTTTATTAGCTAAAATATTTCTAGGAAAGCTTAGATGACCCCAGATTTGAAGTCAATGTTACACAAACCAAATTTAAAGTCAGGATGACAGCTCTCATAAAGAACAGTTTTCTTGAGACACTGTTCAGGGTTTAAGATGTATTCAACACTGTTTTAAGTGCATTAAATGTGCCAAAACTCTTAATCTTTACAAAATCTCTGAGATTAACTATTATTGTTCCCATTTTCACAGATGAGGAAACCGGACACATGGGATTATTCTGATATAGGTCAGAAACTTGGATCTACATAAAGAAAGGAAGAATACTATAGAATGCATAAAAAAGCATTCTCTACAGAATAATTTAAAAAGCAATTTATATTAAAAAGAAAAAAAATAGCCCCACTGGTGTGACTCAGTGGTTGAGCATCAACCTATGAACCAGGAGGTCATGGTTGGATACCCAATCATGGCACATGCCTGGATTTCTGACTCGATCACCAATAGATGGGTGCAGGAGGAAGCCGATCAATGCTTCTCTCTCATCATTGATGTTTCTATCTCTCTCTCCTTCTCCCTTCCTCTTTAAAATCAATAAAAATATTTTTTAAATGAGTAATGGTTCCCACAGATAGCTATCTATATATTTAATGTTCACTAAGCATTCAAGTTCCTTGAGTTTTCATTTTCTCCTTGTATATCTCCCAATAAGAAGGATAACAACCAATTCTTTCTAAGGAACTTCACGCCTTCCTTATTATTTACTCCCCAACTCTTTCTCCAATCTATATCCAGTAATTATCAGTACTAACTCACCCATTCCCCTCCTCCACCTATAAGCACTGTCCTGTCAGCAAAATCACCTTGATTAGCTTTCAAGATCAATCAAAGGAATATGGATTATTCTGATCAGTTGAAGACAATCCTTTCAGGCATGTGAGGTGTGTTGGTCCTAGCACACTACACCCTTTATTCACTCACCCACTTACAAATCACCACTATATGACAGCCACAGTGGAGAGCACTCTGAGGGTGGATGGTGACAGGAAGAAGATGAAACCAGTAGAACCCTGATCTCAAGCATTCATGAACTACAATAAAATTAATACAAGGTGTTGAAATGTAATTTTTTTTTTTTTTTTACTGAAACACTTCCTTTGGTCAAGCTTGAATTCAATTGCCTCCCCATAGCAGCAACAAATGGCTCAAAATATCCACCCACAAAGACTGGCTACATTATTTATATCCAATGCGTCAAAAGTTAAAGCATCTATTTAAAAATATTTTAATAGAAACTCAACTTTTCAACTGCAGGTATCAGGACATTTGGGAAGGGGGTGAGACTTAGAGAGATTCAGGGGTTGCCTGACTTCCTGCCTCCCACACTCTCAGCCTACCTCCCTCCCTCGCTTCCTTCCATCTTTCTTCTCTCTTACCCTTCCTCCATTCCCTTTATCATTTCTTAGAAAAGACTAGACTCGCCACTGGAAATATCTGAATAACTACTATTCTTTTAATAATTAAAATAATAATTCTATTTATCATAAATAGCATGTCTCCACTGTTTACGCAACATAATTCTTTATTCCCTCACTTTTGTAATATAAATACAGGCAAGAATAAATAAGGAAGCATTGATTTAAAAAATTAAATTAAATAGGGAAATGGAGACATATTTTACTTTTAATTTTTTGAACACCTGATCAAAATCATCAAGTAAAGAAATTCATTGCCTTTTATAGAAACAATAAAACTTCTGGTAACTATTATGGAGTATATTCGAGTCCTGGCATTTGCTATATAATATTCTATGTATTGAAATTGTTTTAAAAATAAAATGCTACAAGCTTTTGATGAAGTTGGTAGTATGTATACTGCAATGTTACTGAATGTCCAATAGCAATATGAAAAAAAATAATAAACACCTTAGCTTGAATTTCATGCATAATCCTATTTTACAATAATTACTTTCCAAACTCACCATCCTATAAGGCAAGTACTGTGGCTATCTTTCAGAAATGTGAAGAAGCAGTTTGTTATCCTCTCCTACATTCTCTGGGTTTTATAGGCCAGTTCATTTTGTCTCCACTGTGAAATACCTTAAAAGGTAACCCGGTATTCTGACTCTAGAAGTAATTTATTACACCCGTTAATCTTGTAAAATTGCCCTCTGGATGTAATAATTTGTTATTCTTTTATTAGACCTTCTTCTGCATACTGTGTTTATCATAAAGATGTCACCGTTGTGATGCCTAGCAACCATTACAATGTTCTGGAGGCGTTTGCATCAATTTTCCTGGGGGAGCGAGTCGCCTGGGCCCTGCCTGGGAGAGCTGTCAGGCTATTCTGATGTATGAAGATGAAGGCCCCCTGCTGCAGACTCCAATCAGCTCAAGTCGGGGCCTGGAAGCAGTGACTTGGGCATCACTATACCGTGTTAGAAAATGTGTCAATTATCACATGGACCGCCTAAGGGTATTGCCTGGGTCTAGGTCATAAAACCATCAAGACTGAAGGGGGGAGAAATTGATGAAGAAGTCAGTTGAATTAATTGATAACAAGGAAGCCTGTATATGGACTGTTCCTGGTAACTCCAGAGCCCTAAATTTTTGTCTGGGAAGCTTCCCTATGGATGCTCCCCTGAGTAAAAGGAAAGCTGTCTATCTTCTCCGGCATAAAGTATATACAACTGGCATTTTTAGGCATTTCCTAAAAAAGCCAGTAGGTAGTTGTCAAACTAGTCAAAGAGCCATAAAAATACAAATAAAATCATGCTAATAATGTTATGGTTGTTTTGCTATTATTGCTATTCCTCAAACACGAAGCCACTGTTTATATGTGAATACAGTAGGGACCACTTAAATATGTAGCCTAGGGCCTAAGTCATGAAAGCTTTATGCACCATTTATGTAGGTTTCTGTGCAGTTTGCTCAGGGAAAGGGGAGAAGTACACATTTTCATACATTTGCAGTGATTTCTGAGCTGCTTCAACAATCCCTTTTCAAACTTCCCAATTTTCCTCTTAAATTCCTGAATAGTATTCAAGGCATTTGCATCAGATGAGTTCCTCCTTTAAGAAATAACTGCTTAAGGGGCATGGGAGTAATCATTAAAGGAACTGTCTACAGAAGATGCCAAGACTTCCAATTAAGCAGATTTGTTGGGAAAATTAAATGTTATTAAACAACAAAAAAAAATCACTGTTTGCTTGATAATACAGAATAGGCACTTTGACTAAAATATTCAGGCAGCAGGCCACACACAGATTCTGAAGTATCAGGATGATTTCCCCAGAGTTTTCAAAAGAAAAGATATTCTTCTCCATGAACATTATCATAGGTGCACAGGCCAGAATGGTATCCACCATTCTAATGGTGTTAGAAAAACAGGTGCCCCTAGCCCGGCCAGTGTTGCTCAGTGGAATCAAACCTATGAACCAGAAGGTCACAGTCTGATTCCCAGTCAAGGCACATACCTGGGCTGCGGGCTCAATCCCCAGTGTGGGGCGTGCAGAAGGCAACCGATCAATGATTCTCTCTCATCATTGATTATTCTATCTCTCACTCCCTATCCCTTCCTCTCTAGAATCAATAAAAATATATTAAAAGAGGAAATACTAAGTTTCCAGTTGTATAAATACATATAAAAAGGCATTCTCTTTCTCACTTAAAATATAATAGGTGATAGTAATTGTTATTATGATGATAATTTTGAGTAATGTTTTCCAGTATAGGTTTACCTTCTGGCTCTTGAAAGTAAACGCAAAATTTGCATTAGAAGAAGCTATATCAGGAAAACCTAACTCTACTAAAATATGTAATTAATGTCTTTCATGTCTTGAGCTTGAAGTATGCTCCCTCTACTGACCAGAACTCCAGTGAAGCAAGCAGAAATCTTACTGAGCCTGCACTCATATATTCTATTTTTGTATCATTGGTACCATCTTTCCATATGTGCAAAGTTAGACAGGAATGCAAACTTCCAGAGAGAGATTTTCAGTTGTTAATTTATACTCTCTCTGCCAGTAGAAAGACAGGCCCTGGAACAGGAAACTTACCTTTGCTGAGTGCTAGCTATCTAGTCGCTCAAGTTATAGGAGCTTTAGGTTACACATATAAGGAATATGTCATATGCTAACACCTGCTCACTCTGCTTCATAGAAATGCAGTGAAACCAAATGCAATAATTGCTGTTAAAATGTTTCAGAAACTGTAGTGTAGCACAAAATATGAGTTATATTCATCCACATTAGACTGAAATTATTTTAGTCCATCACTTATCTGTCACTATAATTTTCAAAATACAGTCAATTATTAATTGCTTGCTATTTTTTAAACAGACCCAAATCTTTCTTTTGATAGCTAAATAAAACAAGAGAAGGGTTCTTCCAGATATATATCAGTGTATCAATTTATAATTTTTATTATTTCTTGATTATGGTAATAGGAACTTGTTCTAAAATGAGAAGGCTTGTAAGGCTATCCCCCAACTATATGAAAAATCCAAATCTTGGCCCAAGACTAGAGAAAGTGAGTTCAGAGACAATTCTGGTTCCTTATCTTCAGAGGGATACCACGTAAAGGTAGAGTCAGGTGGGAGGGTGGGGATTTTGGAATCTGAAACTCTGTTTCAGAGATATTACACCAGATTCTATTAAAAAATAATAGCAAGAATTGTCTCTGAACACTAAAATCTAACTGTACTTGCTCCAATCATGTGTGGGAAATACACTTTAAAACTGGCCTGAGTTTGTGGCTGTGGTTTTCAAAGAAGTTTCCTTTATCTTACGGCAACAAATTCATCTTCTAGGGATATCCCAGGAAAGAGATAGGCAACTCTTCCAGCAAGACAAATGGAAACTTGGTAATGAAAACTCCTGTATCTCAGGTTTTCAACAATACCCACTCCCTCTCACATGTGACATCATAACTCATGAGGAGGGATGGCCTAAGGAAGAGCCATGCTCTTGAGCAATAAATTGTGTGCTGAGGTCCCGACTGGGGGCAGCCTTCCTGGCCACAGCACAGTTGCTTCTGAAACGACTCTAAAATAATTGATAGAACATAAATTCAGAGGTTCTCCAACTTATTTTTGACTTCACAATGGTGGGAACATGATGCTCATTCAGTAGAAACCGCACTTTGAATTTTGAATGTTGATCTTTTCACAGCTAGAATATGCCGCATAATGCTCCCATGATGCTGGGTGGAGGTAGCAAGCAGTCATGTGGTCTCAAGGGTGAACAACAGCTCTCTACAGTGTACTGTGTGACCAGCACTTTTTGGACATTGTGTTTTTGCATCCCATCATGTCTACAAAATGTGCAGCTGCATCTCCTGCTTCTGGTGAGAAGAGGAAGGCCATTACTCTTGAGATGTATGTGTTGTGAGCAGGTTTAAGGTAGACTAGGCTAGCTGTGATGTTAGGCACACTAAATGCATTTCAGATTTATAATACTTTCAACTTATAATGGGTTGATTGGGATGTAACCCCATCCTAAGTCAAGGGACATCTGTAATTCAGTTAATTAGTAGGAAGTACAACATGGTTTATTAATCATCATTAGAATCAGTTCAAGTGGTAGAAACCCAAAACAAAAGTGGATAAAATAAAGCCACTTTTTTTTTCACTCGTTCACATAAAGTCTGGGGATAAGAGCTCAGGGCTCTTATGTGTTTCAAGATTTAAAGTGCTCTTAGCCCCTTATGTCCTTTGTTTTACCTGATCGTCCAAGATGGCTGCTCAAGCTCCAGCATTGCAAGTTCACATTCTAACCAGAAGGAAGGTTGAAGGGTAAGGAAATGTGCCTTATTTAGGGTCAAAGGCTAAGCAATTACATATCCCAAATATGTGATGAAGGAGCAAAGACTTTTGTTTTCCTTACATGCAACGCTCCAGGTGGAGGAAGCTGCTGCTCTACGCTTGAGAGGTCAGTAAGGGGCGGACTCCTTTCACCTTTTTCTTCATCATTCCTGGTCTGGGTTTGTACTGTGGAACCTGGGACATAGGCATGTCCACCTTTCAGTTCACAGGAAGGGGGCAAAGTAGAACATGCATGCAATGTTTTAAGTCCAAGACCTAGAAATGACACACATCCATCAACTCTACTCATCCTTCAGTGGCAGGAATGTCATTACACGGCTACATTTAGGAGTGATTGAGGATGGACACGGCAGAGTCTGCCTGGGCATCCACCTCCCAGCAACAAATTTATTATATAAAAAAAGAAGAAAACAAATTTTAGTTATATTTAGTAGTCTGCTCCACAAATGGCCTATACATTCCTTTCAGACATGAGTGACAGACACAATACTTCCACTGACTGGAACGTAGTTGTGTGGCCACATCTACTTACAACAAAGACTGGGAAATACAGCCTTTAGTGTGGGCAGCTGTCAACCCTGTGAAAGAAAAACACACACATTCTAGTAATAATAAGAAAAAAGAAAATTGAGGCTCTTCCTCACCACACAGTCACAGTAAATGTACTAAGCAAAGAACATTATAATTTAAGTTTAAAGCATAATATATAGGAAAAAACATTTTTAACGGTGCCGAAATTAAAGTGACGGTGGAATAATAGAGCAAGGATATGCTTGAGAACAAATAGGAATATATAAGCCTGAGTAGTTTAGATCAATTTTAACCAATTTAAATAGCTTTCGTTAACCCTTAAAATATTATTTTGTTTCTACACTGTTAATATGCCATTTTTTTGCTTATCCAACTTAGTAGATTTCTCTCTATAAAATTTATCATTCTTACTGTACTTTGGTTCATCTCTATAGAAATAATAGCTAGCATGTTTGGGATAATTGTCAAAATTATTTTACCAACTCATTAATATAATCTCCTAATATTTGCTGATAGTACCAAACATAGCTTAGGCATTCAGGATTTAATAACAGATAAAGTAAAAGCCACTGTCCTATGGCACTTACCCTATAGCAGGGAAAGGCGGGTATAAACAAAGACTAGAGAGTACATCATTTGAAAATTAGGGACACTGTGGGGGGAAAATGAGGACATAGAGTTATGCAGTGAGGCAGGCGGTACTGTAGTTAGTGAGGTGAGGAAAAGCAATTTGCACCTGCTGCAGCGATCATAGAGCAGGAAATAAGAATATAGATCCAAACGGGAGGGGGTAGGGAAGAGCGAGTTAGGGAAATGGGAGGAAGAGTCTGAGATATGGGAAGGGACCAAATCAAGAGAATCTTTTAAGCCAAACTAAGGACATTACATCTTATTCTAAGTGAGATGGGAAGTCCTAAGACGACACATAGAAGTTACATTGAAGTTACCTACTTTTCTTTTATTGCAATAGGACTGCTCTGACTGCAGAGCAACTAGTTAGGAGATAGATAATGCAATTGTCCAGATAAGAGAGAGTGATGTTGACCTCCAGGTGCTGTCAGGTACTGGACAAAGTGCACTGATGGTTTGCAAATGGTGTGTGCCTGACGAGAAAGAAAGCCTAGCTTGGTCCAGGTGCTTTAGAGCAATTGGAAGAATGGGCAGATGTGCTATGTATGGGCACGGAAAACCGAGACCAAAGCAACTCTCAAGCGGGGAGCAGGGACTTAGACTTGGGAGATGTTACGTCTGAAAACACATTTTTGTGTGGTCGTGTTCATCACCACACCTTGCAATCATTCTGGAATCAGACATCCTTGAAAATTTGGTTTCTGAGAAAAAGGAAAGCCATTATTTTTCAAAATAAAAATAGTTTTGATTTCAACATGAAGTGAAGTGTGTGGGCTAAATCGTATTCCATCAAACCAATTTTCTCAATATTGGGCTTTCTGCTTTAAAAGGTGACAGCCATGAGGCCTAAACAATTTTTCATTTTTCTGACAAAACATTTATGTCTGCTCACCATACCTTGGAGGACTCCACATCAAAAAGGGAATGAACCAGAATCAACTAGGAACTTAGGAAGGATTGGAAAAATGATATCTCCCTTCAGAAGGGCAAGAACTGAATTTAATTTACCAGGAAAAGTAACTTAGAAATAATACTTCAATCTCTAGGTTCTTGTACATGTAAGCAAACTAAACACACACACACACACACACACACACACACACACATTTAATCTATTTCCAAAAGATAAACTAGGACAGGAAAGGATACTATCAGGTAGAGTAAAGATCAGACTAACACCATTTAGTATTCAAAAGAACATTTCCAGAGACAGATCATAAGGGAAAATATTTGTTAAAAATAATATTATAGACCAAGAACTCTTTGTCTCTAATCTACAAGAAGTAGTCCAGCGATCTGCCAGTTGCTCCACCTCATGGCTTAAGGTGATAGAAGATTCATAGCAAACTGAAACCAGCTGGACATATGTGTAGAGAACACACGGACTGACGCGGGGTCCTTGAATGGATGTACGAACACAAATATGTGTGTGTGTGCACGCTCTGTGTCTGCTTCCTCTCAACGACCCTCATTAGGAGGGATAAAGGCTCAGACACATGTTTAATGTAATTGCTAGTAAATATGGTAACTATTTTCCTCTACTAAAGTTACAAAAATTCTTTGAATTTTATATCAGGGACTAAATTTGTAATGGAAAATGATGTTTGATGGTGTTTAAATGCAGAGTGTGTCACTTTATAAAGCATAGGACTCTTTTAAGTTATTTTTTTTTAACTTCTTGACATGTGTCACAATTTGGAATTCTGCTCTCATGGGATAAATGCCAGATTACATGGTGTAGTATTTTTATCCTCTGCACTTTCCCTGTAGAAGCATACAACATCAAAGGACAGGCGATCACTCACATCGGCAGAAAATGGAATAGGACTATAATGTGCTGGCTTTGATCTTGCCTTCTAGTAATTATCTTGGCTACATGCACGTATTGAGAGTAAGATTTAAATTAATAAGGCCCAAAAAATCCTAGAAAATGTAAGAGGTATCCCTGAATATAAACTTCCCCTCTCTTCAACTTGATTCATTACAACGGAGTACACGAAGTTGTGAGTTGTTAATTTAACACATTAATCCTGAAATGTTGGTCTTTCAAAGTTTTCACTACTATATTCAAGACAGCAATATTGGCAATTAAGACATTATCACTTTTAGGTCCAACCAACCTCTAATACAGAGTATTTAACTAACAGTCATCTGGTTTCATGTAGGTTTTCATGTAACAGAACCTAAGGTAAAAAATCATTAAATGCATTTTAAAGTCATTTTCATAACTCAGCCCACTATCATTAAAAACTAGTCTAATATTGCCTTAGGAAAGATACTGCTTTTGATATGGAAAGTAAATCAAATCATCAACATCTACATAGGATTCATACACTGTGTATAAGGCTATTGTATTCTGAGTCAGTCTTTTCAATTTCCTATTTGTTTGTTCATGTGTTCATTGATATATTAAGTTGAGAGGATTCCATTTTTCTCCTCTGTGAGTAAAAATTACCATGTCTATTGCAGGTTAATAAGGTGGCTAGGTTTCTGAAATATCAAGGGCTAATATGTTCTACAGATTGGAAAGCTTTCAGCAGCAAAGTATTTCCGCAATATTTGAGGATTCAATTCACTTTGTAATTGATTAGCTACCACAGATGAGAGGCAAGGCATGGGGCTCAGTTGACACCAAATAGTAGGTGTTTTGCTTGGATATGAAATTGTCTCATAGACATTGTGTATTATTCTAATCAGAGACATGTTCACCTACGGTGGTATCAAGACCGTTATTAGAGACTCGCTAACTTATTTGTCCCTAAAATAAATTAGAAACAGTGTATTCCATTTTTACCTACCAAATGCAAGTTAAATGCACATGAATAGAGCCATCAGATAGAATAATAGGGAAGCAGCCACGGCTGCCTTCCACATTACACAAAGGGATCTTTCAAACCCTACAAAGCAGGGTTAGAGGCCATTTGTGTAACAAACTGACAAAGAACACATTCCTTTGAAGAGACATTCTCTCTGGGGATGGAAAATAATTCTTGATTCCCTCTAATGATCCAAACTCATTTTGTAATAACGGAGGGTTGAGAAATGGAGGATTTCCTCCCAAGAAAACAGCAACCACAGCTTTTATAATTTTGCAAGAGTTCTGCATTCTACTCTGTGGTATTAGCGATAATAAAATCATCTACTTCCTAAATGCAGTGATCAAGTGTATCCAGTGACTTTTAAGCGAGCTGAGGAGATGGGATAGCCTTCAGCAGATGTTTGTGTATATTTAGCCAGTCAGGTTGAAAATCATGGGCACGGCAGAGTTCTGAATGGGAATGATATAAAGTCTTGTCGCCTCTGGCCGACTTCCCCTGTATCCCTGATTTGCTCAGGAGGTGGTGCGAATCTGCCTCCATGTTGCCGTCTGTAAACTGGGACGGGAGCCAGATAAGAACTCAAGTCCAGTGAAAAGTGGTGCTTTGCATACACCCACCTCCTAAAAACGCTGAAAGGCAAGAAAACAGGCCTTCGTATAAGGACGGACTGGCTTGCAGCGGTTCTCAACCTGTGGGTCGCCAACAATGAAAATACATCCTGCCTATCAGATATTTACATTATGATTCATAACAGCAGCAAAATTACAGTTATGAAGTAGCCACGAAAATAATTTTATGGCTGGGGGTCGCCACAACATGAGGAACTGTATGAAAGGGTCGCGGCATTAGGAAGGTTGAGAACCACTGGGAGAGGGTTCATTCTGCACTGTGGACAAAATGAGAAAAGCTGGAGTCCACAGACCAGCAATTAGCTAACCCGGAGTCAGCATCCAGCCTTCAGAAAGAAGCACCTTGCAGGCCAGGTGACTGCTCGCTGTGAGGGGCCCCTGGGAGGAGCCTAGGAACAGGTGTACCACCACAATCAGAAATGTGCCTTAAGAAAACGAGGCACGTGTATCATTGAGCAGGATTCCTACGCTGACAGGAGGGAGCCCCCCTGTGCACAGTGGCCTCTTGCTGCAGAAGTCACATGGTCTCAGTAGCTCGCAGCCCTGCCAAGCCAAATTCTGAAAACTGTTTCCCCCCCCTCCCACATCGCCGAGCTCCTTGCAGCCTTAAGTGCTGGAGTAAAGGTCACTGGAGTGAAAGCAGTGGCTGGGCCGGCTTCCCGTGTAAGCACAGCCCATCCCCAGTGGCTGTTTCATGCTTGTTTTTCCAGCTGAGTGCAATCCAGCGGGGGCAGGCTTGTCTTGAGGCGAACACCACCCTGTCCCTCCAGCAGGCCCTGGATGGTAAAGTGGGGGTGATTTAGGGAGCAGTGCCGGTCGGCAGCCAGCCCGGGAAGTGCAAGCACTCAGATCTGGGAAGCCATTCAGCTGGCTGTGTGTTCGCCCCACTGCCTAGCAGTTGGAGCAGATTTCTTCCCTTGTGCGTTGAATGACTGTGGCTCACTCTTCGAACAGAAGGAAATATGAGACATCCAGGGTGCTTTAGGATCCCTGAAGCTGGTTTCTCTGGCTTTCACTTGGACATAAAATGTATTTAAAATGCCTACAGTTATTTTATACCAGAAATGTTCAGATTCCAATATCAGCACCAGATATAAAAGTAAATTATTTCAGTCATGCAATGTTGCGGTGAGAAAAAAAAAAAAAAAAACCTCAACAAACAACAGTTCCTTCATGATCTCTAAGCCTATCAATTACGTTTATTATTTCTCTGAATTGTGGCATTGAAAAGCATTTCAGTGTTAGGTTGTTTATAGCACTTGCCTATTTCTACAGAATGCCTAAAACAAAGAGACCTGCCTGCAAATGACAGACTGTAATTTCCATATTTCTACACATCTCTTTCCTTTCCTACATAAACAACAGAAATTTCTATCAGATCTCCTTGACCTGATGACTCAGCCAGTAATTTAAACTCCTAGTGGCCCCTGGAAGCAACATTTTGGTGACCTGTGGATTTAAGGGTCCTGCTGGTGGGAACAATCAATTCAGGAGGACAATGGTGAGTTTTCATGGTCACTGTTAGAGACCTATCTGGGCTGATATGTGGCTCTCATCAGGGGAGAAACAGGACCTAGTGGTGGCTTTGAGTCCAGTATTTATTCCTCTGAGTTTGCCAATTCATTTTGCTTAAAATACAGGCACCAGGCACATTCTATTCTGGGATATCTAAGGATAAGTGTGTGTTATTGTTTTCCTGTGGCTCCAACCACAGGGCATCATTCCATAGATGTAATTATTACCATGACCTCGGGCTTTCGTACTGAATTAAATGCTGCAGATTCCCATTCCCACACCAGCTAAAATGACTTTGTTTTTGTAATTTTACCAATAATATAGTCAACTAAAAATTAAACGTAAGATTAAAAGATATTATAAATCTTAAAAAAATAAATTCTGACCTGAGGTTTAAAAAATGTTAAAAAATATAAATAATGTTACTGCTCCAAACTTCAGATTATGTTACTTAAAGATGCATGATAGTAATATTAAAACCTCGAAATATTTGTGACTTTATAAAAAAAATTGAACTAGAAAGTTTGCGATCGGGTGTGTATATGCATAAAAAAACTACATATAAGTATTTTGCCTTCACTAAAAGAAAACAATGAAGAGCAAACTAAATCAAGAGAATAGCTATGAGGAGGTATGCATTTTGAAATATTTGTAATTAATTTGTTTTGCTAGACACTGGAAATGTCCAGGGGTGTTTTTTTCTGCAGAATATAAATAGAAATTCTTGTAACTTTGTTCCTTCTCATGTGTTTTCTGGCAGATAATGCGAAATGCTTCATTTACTTGGTAACATAGGAAACCAGATGTTTGTATTCTGCCTCTTTGATGCTACTGTAGTTTGAAAAGCACCAAGTAACTTAACTATTTGACATGAAATAAAGGCTTTAGGTGACCACTAGCCAACCTGTACATCTGAACAGGTGTTTCTCAAACATCCTGGAGACAGCCCTCACTTTACCTGTGACAAATGTTTTGTCAAAATAATCATGAACCTTCTGATAAGTGGCTCATTCTCCCTAAAAGACCAGTTCAAACACCAGGTTCTATCCCTCTCTTCTCTGACTCTGACCTTGGTCTTGCACAGTTGGCACTTATTAATAACATATATATTTAAAAAGAATACAGGGAAGTCACTTTATGTAAACATACTGAACAAAACCAGAATAAACCCTTTACAAGCAGAGTGAGCATAATGGTTTATTCGACAAACACAATCAAGCAGTTAATAATAATATGCAATTTACATCTCTTTTGTACCTCGGTGTAGAAGGTATCAATAGGGACTTATCTGTGATGGTCAACCATACTTGTAAAATATCTCCATTGCATGTATCTGTATCTCACACAACCTACCTGTAATCCAGATCCTCTCATCATCTGGTCATCTAAAGAGACAGACTATTCTCTTTTGAAAACCCTCAACTTGGTCCTAAACTTAATGTCGGGCTGTGGTAAGGCTGTAGAAGCCTATGCTGTCTTCTTATGCAGAGCAATTTTTATTTTTTCTGCAAGTAAGCCATTTGATAATTCTTAAGGAATTAGGGATTTGGGTAACAATATTTACCTTAATTCTGCAATGGCCTTTGTTTTTTCTGTGTTTGTTTCTTTGTTTGTTTTTTGAGGGACGAAATTTCTAAAGGACCTTAAGTTTCTTAGAACACACACTTATCATGGCTGGTTGTATTTGTGAAATAGATCTCATGCTCTTGAAGGTCCTTTCAGATTGCAGCTGCTGGCCTATGTATGCTCTTGCGTCTAGGACCTTGGACCAATTCTCGTGTTGTTCAGTTACTAAAATACAAGATGGGATGAGTAGGTTTATAGTTGTGAGTTTGTGAAGCACAGGGTTTATTCTTGTATTATTATTTATTTATTATTTTATTATTTTCCATACAAACAACTATAAACCTACTTTTACCTCATGCTATGTTTATGTCAAAACTTGACACCTGGCCTCTAAAAAAAACTCTGTGAAAAAGGCGAGTGTTGTACTTGATCTTATGTGCTCAATGTCTAGTGGGAAACACAGACAAGTAATCAAAAATTAAAACTCACTGTGATAAAAGCTATATTAGGGTTAATATAGCATTTCATGGGAGCATATCACCTAATCCAAATCTGAAGTTTCAGAGATATCTTCTTAGAGAAAATAGACGTCTACATTGAAATCAAACAGAAACTGAGACAGGTGCCAAAGTGACATAGCTCATTGAAAGGTGGAGTAGCTTATTGAAAGGTGGAGTAGCTGGGGTTATAAAATGAAGGATTGGGTAGATGACAGGGACTGCTCTAGACAAAAGATTCATCATAAAGGTCCAATGGCAACAAGAAATAAGTGCAAGCATCAGTATGGTAAAGGAGGACACATCTGGAATCAAGTAATTCAGAGTCTTGAAAGCTAAAATGAAATATCTAGACCTCAGTCCAAGAGCAATGGAGAACTGTTGAAGGGGGATCGTAGGAGAGTGGTGACATGATAGGAATTGTGTTTTAGGAAAATGACTTTGGCAGGAGTGTGTGTATAACAGACAGGATAATGACAAGACAGGAAGAAGGACAACAAAGTAACCCTGGTCTTGGTGAAGACAGAATAGTAGGGACGCATGAAGGCCTAACCTTATTCAGGATGTGAGATATACTGTCTCTGGCCGTGGTTGGGGGGTGGGGGGGAGGCAGAGATAAGAACATACAGAGGGAGACAGACACTTTCAAGTCAATACCTGAGGGCCCCTGTTTTCTCAAGCAGCTATTATAATCCAATAACAGGGTTAAAAGGTCAGGAATAAAATTAGAAACTGTGAATTAGCTATCATAGCAGTCTTCAAAGGTGTGTTGTTTTTTATCCAACAGTTCACTCAGTAGCTCAAATACATAAGATGAAAGGGTGACTTTGTACTTGACCTAGAATTGTGTTTTGGGAGTGAAGAGATACCGATAGGTGTATGGTTCTCGTGACCACCTATGTCAAGGACAAACCCAAACCTTAGTAACAGCAAAGTCACATGCAGATATGTTAAGTGTATGGCAATCAAAGATGAACTCTACCACATTATACTACCTTCGAGTGCTCTTTGCATAGATCAAGAAGTGGGTAGCTTGGTAGAGTTGCTGCTGATGAGTGGCCTGCAGTGTGTGGAGAAAGATGTAGGTAGGATGAATGGAAAATGAAGATCCTGAAAGGCACCACATGTCAGTGATACCCTAACAGAGTCAGAATGATTATGTAGCTTTGGATAAAGGCTAAGGAATTTGAGTTCAAAATTTTTTATCAGATGACATTTTTAGATGACAAATCCCTTATGTACTCATGGGAATGGCTGGCTAAACTGAGTGTGTTATCTGTGTGTCTGTGGGTACGTGGGTGATGGGGGGTTGGGTTATCAGGGGACATCAAAAGTTAAGAATCATGAATGTGTATGGTTGGATGGACAAGCTGTGTGAGAGTATAGTCACAGAATCACGAACAGCAACACCAATCTTTAACTAGAGGGCAGTTACTAGGAAAATGGAGGATGGCAGCAATGAGAGAAGGTGGTGGAGTGTACTAGGAAGGTAGGCACCTGGGCAGCACGTGTGGCCGGAAGCTGGCAATTAGGAAATGGGAGAATGCCTTTCCAACCTTTGGATCCTGTAACACGTAATTAGTTAAGGATGAGTATAGAGTGTTGAGCATTGGAAAAAGAAAGATGCAGAATATTCCTTATGAATGCAGGAAGCAGAAACAGGGAGAAATACAACAAAGAAATAGGACAGGGAATTCCCAGGGGGTCTGGAAGTTTAGGTATTGACCACGGATCACAGGAACATGAGATGTGATGAAATCAGGTTAAATGCACCTAGAAAATAACATTGGACGTTGGTCAAAGAAAGGGATTAGGGGAGTTTGCCAAAAAGACTGTTCCACTGGGTAATTCACAGCTCCGCTAGCATCTCAACATCTGAGCACATCGAGAACCTGGGCAGACTCAAACAGAGCAGAGTCTGACATCACTTTCACAAGGCTGAGAAAACAAATTAAATTCAACTGGACCCACTATGAAACCACACTGAGCTCCATTATCATTTAGGAAAGCCCTCTTATAGTATAGCCAAATAAAAATTATGCTGATTTCCTCATTTTTTCCTGCTTATTTTGACCATGGAAAAAACAGAAAAATATTTAGGAATATTGGGATTTGGGAAAAGAAAGGGAATACTCCTCTTCAGTCTTAGACTCAGATTCATTTCAGCTTCCCACCATTGCTCCCCTCTCTCTGTAAATAAGGAGGGAAAAGGAAGGCAGAATCAAGCCTATTATTAGGAAAGTGATGTTTTATTTCCTCTGCATTCTCTTTATTCAGTATATTTGAACTACAAGAAAGTAAAAATCAGCACATGACCTACTTGCTCTGAAAGACCACCTAGAATGTAAGAAATAGCCTGAGTGAACTCTAAGAATTTTCTAAGAAATATTTAACTGTGAAAATTTGAGGATAATATAAGAAAAATAATATATTTTTAATTTTTCTTATCATTTTTATTGTGCGGTACCCATCCCTGTCCCCCAGGGGTCTTGAGGCTGTCCAGGCTGAGAAATGGACTGCAGCCTATAGTCAGCCCATTACAACACTGTGCTGACCATAATTTAGTCCTGAGCACACAGCACCACCAGGTGGAAGGGTGCTGTAGGGCAAGGACTATTCAACTTTTTTTTTTTAATTGATTAAATTAATTGGTGTGACATTGGTGAATAAAATTATATAGGTTTCAAGTCTATAATTCTATAACACATCATCTTTATATTGCATGGTGAACACATAACACAAATTCAACTTACCTTGATTAACTCTCTTGAGAAGTATAATTTTTGCTAAACTTTGATTTATTGTAAAATTGGATTTTAGAGTAACTGTACCTGTATATGGGTATACTTGGGAGTACAGGAGAGTTGGAGATAGTTCTGCCATATATCTTGCAAGTCAAATTTTTATGACATTGTCACAAAGCAGGAATACTTTCCCCCCTGGCTAACATTGTCTACAATTCACCATTAAACTAAAACATTGAGTTTGATGAAATAGAAATGTTTATCAGTGGTAATTATTTTTTTTACTTATCATCTTGCATAAATTGCTTTACACAATGAGAATATCAATGATCTGATTTTCCTTACAATGCTAGAAGCTTTGTCCATTGAGCAATTAGAATGAAAGCATTTTAAGAGTTACATGTATTTGAAGCTATAACCGAACATAATATTTAGGTGATTTTTAATGTGTCAATAGGCACTGACATATCTTTCTGATGACTCTTTTAAATGTATAGTTTAATAAACATCTTTTAAATGCATTCAACTAGAGGAGGACTCCTTTATCTAACATCTCCTGGGATTCATAGGAGACTCTACATATAATTCTCCATGGTTCCTAAAATTCTCAGACTAGGAAATCCAAGCTGTTATGATGGCACCTTTCAGTGGTTCCAGCATGTGAATTGAGAGTTTACTTTCTTTTGTCAGTATTTTAAACTAAATCTGTATCTTGTTGCTTGTTTCACTTGAACATTGTGATTTTTTTTCTTTTGTTTAATTTATGTTTCAATTACATTTCACATACAATATTACATGAGTTTCAGGTGTGCAACATAGAGACATTTACATACCTTCCTAATGAAGTGATCCTTCTGATAAGTCTAGCACCCATCTGGACATTATGGCTAATAAAACAGAGACAAATAGAAAGAATTCCTTCTTTTCCTTCAAGCTCTGGACTTCACACTTGCTGCACCTCATTCAATTCTTTATAATGATTATAGATTTTAGATTGTGTTCTTCTGTAGAGGCTTAAGAACATATAAGAAAAAAAATTGAAGTAAAATGGAATAGAATGGTACACATAGATAAGAAACTGGGGCATAAGTCTAATTTGTCTCCTTTCATCAAACAGTGGGTCCTAGTAATTTCAGTAAGATAAACTTGCAAGATGAATAGACTGGCTAGTAATTTCAGAACTGGAGAAACAAATATGGGTAGACTGTCATAGAAAATTTTTTTAAGTACTTATTTCTCAATGGAAGTGGTATGCAAATAGAAGCAATATATAAGTTGAAATATTCATTTTCATGAATTATAGTCTAATCAATTGACAAATAAGTTCTCCCAGTGACTGGCCATGTGTCATTGGGCAAGTTACAAAAACCTTCTCGACCCAAATTTCCTCATATATAAAATGGAAATATTGATAGTTCATAAAGTTGTTTTGAGGAGTCATACAGTTTTTAAGTCAGTTCATGAATTTAGAACTGACTTGGTATGCAGTAACACAATAATCTTAAGATCCACAATCTTGCTAGTTTCCTTAAATTGTCTAAGATTTTTGACACAATCATTTCAACAGGTTCAAGCCTTCTCAACCAATAAAACATGTCCTCATTTGAAACTTCATCTCACTGTTTTTAATTTCCACTTTAAGTTCTTGTAAATAAAAACCTGTTTTCTGTTCCCTATCTGTGCATTCCTGATTTCACCCACACAATTGCCATTTTGGATTCATGGTACTTGGGTTGATAGCTAAAACTACACTTAAGCTACTTGGACTTTTTATATTTATGTCCAACCCAATCAAAATGTTTAAGTTGCTGACAGCAATAAAACTATCTATATCGAGGCTTGTAGCTTGAATACAACCCCAAAATAAATCAATCTGAACTACAGAGACCAGCTCATTGGTTAATGAACTAGCCTTTCACACACACACACACACACACACACACACACACACACACACACACAAACAACAACAACAAAGAAAACACTTTGAGTTCCCAAGTGAGTTGGTTCAGTAAAGAAAAACTGTAATCGAAGCCCTGTTTATTCCAGTCAACCTCATTCTCATTGTCACCTACCCAACTCTGTCTTTCATTCCTGCCTCCTCTGAGCAGATATAAACATATTCCACACACACCATTTGGTGTGACTGACAGTTCCCACTGACAATACCAGTTAGGGACTGTTTCAAATGAATTGGTTTATGTGAGAGAAGAATTTTGCTATTCATTTACCTATATGCTGCCAATCATCTCTGATGAATTTCAGTGATTTCTATGATCAAGGCAAGAAAGAAATTATATATTTATATTCTCCAGGAAGATAATCTGATCACAGTAATTCCTTAAGAATCATGAGTGAAACTCAGCAGGTACAACCTTCATTGTCCTTTTTAGCCATTTCACAATCTCTAAGTTTCATTGGAAAGCACCCCATGGGTTCTGCCCAATGTCTTTCTCTGTATTTATTATTTAATTAAATTACTTGTTGTATTTTATTTCGGTGATCCCTTTGAAAATGAAAATGTGTAACCACACGATGCATTTGGCCTGCTCAGGTTAAAGTTAAATACTGCCTTTTTAATTTTCACATCCAACTGAAGATATGTGACAAGTGACATAGTAATTTTCCCATTTCTTCACGTTCATAAAACATTGATAACATGATTTTTACCTTGCTTTGTTCTCAATTAAATGAAATGCTCCAATACAATTAATGTGCTCTTGCAATTTTGGTTTTCTTTAGAGGTTCCTCTTGTCTCTGATTAACAGCATTTTCCATCCATTCTGAGAACCCCCCGATTGCTATTCAGAATGTTCCATTATGCCTGCCAGCTATAAATACAATTGTGAACCAATATCATTTTAATTGTTTCACTAATAACTTGTTTTAAATGATTCAACAGTCATCAGGAAAGATAAGTGCTCTTGTACCCTGCAGGCTTATGGGCATGATGGTATGAGGCTGTGCCGAGTGCTGTATCAGAATAATGAAACCATATGCACAAGATAATGACAGGGCACTCACATTGCTGGAAAGATAAATGAAAACAGTAGATCTTCTTTCCTCGGTGATATAACATCCATTTCCAGCTCCCATTTCAATCATTAGACCTCACAAACAGATTAATGCCCAAGTACACATATGCAACATGTCCTATGGAACAGCCATATGCTCCCACGCTTGCAGGCGGGCTGTGAAGGATGGAGTTAACGAGCTTTACAAATGCTCTTGTTAATTAACAAAAATTGTTACTTCCTCATTGGAGGGGGGCTTTATAAATTAGACTTAATTACACCAGATAATTGCAACTGCCAGGCTCTGAACAACTCCTTCTCGTTGTGAGCTTTCGGTGGCAAATCAACAATTGCAACCCTTGCCTGTTTGTGTCGATGAATTTAATAAGCAAACAGCCCTTTTATGTTAATGGTTTACTGGTATCCGTGGGCCTGGCAGGAGAATGGTGAAGGGGGAGGGTTTGCTAATGGCAGCACGTAATCACATTAATTAAAATATAACTGCCATTTAAAGATTTGTAGTGTGGAATTAGAGCATGTTGGGAACTGAGAAAATCAAGGGAGAGTGCATATTAGCACCATTACTGGTTGCTCCTGCCCAGCAGTCAGCAACCTCGTGTGTCATAAAGGTAATTTATGAGCACTATTTGCTTTGAAATATATGTTTTTAGTTCACTCATTAGAATGTAAAAATTTGCAGTGTCTGCTTCAGGGGGTTCAAAATAAATTCACTAAAAGCTGAGGCCCATGATCTGCTTTTAACAAACCCCTCGGCAATGATATTTTTAATGATGACTTCCATAATTTCTTAGAGTAAAACCAACCATCTCCTTTTCTGAAAACAAATGGAAGTCTTGATGCTACTATAAATTACACACTTTTAGGTATGTTCCTATAATTCAGTATAATTTTTATTGGGAATTTAATAAATATGGCCCTTTATTCTGTTGCTTTGTTCTGAAGAAGGTGGTGGGAACTGCTAAATGCTTCCAAGTTGGGCACATGCAGAGAAGATAGTTGAGGAAATTTCTGGTAAAGCTTTTTATTAGTCTGTCCCTGAGATCCACTAATGAGTTTTAAAACCATCCTGCATCTAAATCAGACCTATTTATGCTGCACCTACAAAGAGGCAGTGAATGTACAAACCCTGGATAAATTGCCAAGGAACCATGGCAGTACCTAGGGAAACAATGCTTAATTGATTCTTAATAACCTCAAAAGGATTTTAGTTTCAGGAACCAGTGGACTGTGACCAAATCTCACTTCATCAAAGCCTTAAACCTTTAAAAATGTAAAAAAATTAACAGTAAATTTTCATTTCTATGTGTTCACCAGCCCATAAAGACTCCAAATTTTAGAACTACAGCCTTGGCCTTCTAAATAGGGGAGTTGGCTGAAATGCCGTGTGCATGACTCCTGTGGGCCATGCGTTGCTATTTTTGTGAACTCTATGGATGGATGGCTTTCCAACACCAGTAACTCGAGCATATTGTTGCTGAAGAGATGAACACTGTGCCAGCCCCAGAAACCGACAGCCTGGCCACATGAGTGAGGGATCTTTTCATGTGGAATCCAGTCCCATAACTGATACTGTTTCCCAAGCTAACCCATTGTTTCCCTGAGGAAGAAGGGCTTTTTGGAGCCAAGGATGGCTCCTCAGCCCTGTAAGGTTTCAGTGAACTCCTTTAGCTAGTTCTAAAGGCAGAATGCGGGACCATTAGACATAGAATAAGACATTAAAAATACATGAAGACTATGCCCTAGCTCAATGGTTCTCAACCTTCTGACCCTTTAAATATAGTTCCTCATGTTGTGACCCAACCATAAAATTATTTTCGTTGCTATTTCATAACTGTAATGTTGTCACTGTTATGAATTGTAATGTAAATATCTGATATGCAGGATGGTCTTAGGCGACCCCTGTGAAAGGGTCGTTCGACCTCCAAAGGGGTCGCGACCCACAGGTTGAGAAATGCTGCCCTAGCTGGTTGGGCTCAGTGCATAGAAGTCGGCCTGCAGACTGAAGAGTCCCAGGTTCAATTCCAGTCTGGGGCACATGCCCAGGTTGCGGGCTCAATCCCCAGTGGGGGGTGTGCAGGAGGCAGCCCATCAATGATTCTCTCTCATTACTGATGTTTCGATCTCTCTCCCTCCTCCCTTCCTTTCTGAAATCAATAAAAATAAAAACAATGGTTAATATGCTAAGGATTGTCGTGGAAAAAGTGGATAACATTGCAAGAAAAATGGATAATGTAAGCAGAGAAATTGAAACTCTGAGAAGGAAAGAGCCTCCAAGCTTGAGACTATGGGGATAGAAACTTCCCAAACTGAAATACAAATAGAAAAAAAGTGAAGGAAAACAAAAACAGAACAGAATATTCAAGAACTGCAGGACAAATACAAAAGGTATAACATATGCATAGAAGAATACCAAAAGGAGAATTATGCTCAGTGAAATAAGTCAGACAGAGAAAGACAAATGCCATGTGGTTTCACCTGCATGTGGATTCTAAAGAAAAAATAAATGAACAAACAAAACTGAAAAAAACCCTCATAGATGCCGAGAACATTTTGATGATTGCCAGAGGGGAGAGGGAGTGGGGGCACAGGTAGAAAGGTGA
>NW_006293700.1:6374417-6378603 GCF_000327345.1 Myotis davidii
TACATGATGGAATACTATGCTGCTGGAAAAAGGAAGGAACTCCTACCATTTGCAACAGCATGTATGGAACTGGAGAGCATTATGCTAAGCAAAATAAGCCAGTCAGAGAAAGAGAAAAATCACATGATCGTACTCATTTATGGAATACAATGAACAACATAAACTGATGAACAAAAATAGATCCAGAGACAGAGAAGCATCAATCAGACTGCCAAACCTCAGAGGGAAGGTAGGGGAGGGTGGGGGTAAGGGGGAGAGATCAACCAAAGGACTTGTATGCATACATATAAGCCTAACCAATGGGCACAGACACCAGGGGGGTGAGGGCATGAGTTGGGGGGGGGGGAGAATGAGGGAATAAGGACACATATGTAATACCTTAATCAATAAAGAAAAAAACCAAGATTTTTTTTAATTTTTAAAAAATCTTTTTAAAAAATACATGAAGCCCTCACTGGTTTTGGTCAGTGGATAGAGCATCGGCTAAAGACTGAAGGGTCCCAGGTTCAATTCTGGTCAAGGGCATGTACCTTGGGTTGCAGGCACATCCCCAGATGGGGGTGTGCAGGAGGCAGCTGATGGATGTTTCTAACTCTCTATCCTTCTCCCTTCCTTTCTGTAAAAAATCAATAAAATATATATATAAAAAATAATTGCTTTAAAAAATAAAAAAATACATGAAGACTATGATAGAGCCTCCGTGCTTAGTGTGTGCTTTCCACCTGGGGTGCTGTGCATTTTTCTATCCACATTTCCTTACTTGGTTCCTTCTAACCACTGGCGTGTCTTTTTAAGATGGATTGTTGGGTCAGGGTGGCAGTTTCTGCCTACGAAACGGAATTTTTATTTTGTTTTACTTTTTCTTTATGTGTAGATCTTGTCTTGATTCACACTGTGGCCTCTAGAAGAATCCTACTTCCTGAAATGTCATTTCCGGTACAGGAGGGTTAGAATGGTAACTGTAGAGTCTGGAGCTGGAATAATGTCCAAGGATGATTCAATACAACCCCTTTAGCTAACTAGGAAATTGAGCGTCACTTCGGATCCTGAAGTGTTTGGTCTGAGATCTCATAAGAGGTGATTGCAAAGATGTGGGAAACCTGGGAAAAATACCCAGCCCTTTTGATTTCTCACCTAATTCATTTGCCAAAACAGTTCCTATGTTTTACTAGAAAAAATAGGATTTTCTCTATCTAAGTTCTTAGTTTGTTGGTCAGTTCATTTTATTGTCAGTTTGTTTTACTTCTGTTTAGTAAACATTTATTATTAAGCCTTTGTGTAGGCCAGGGGTGGGCAAACTTTTTGACTCAAGGGTCACAATTGGTTCTTAAACTGGGCCGGAGGGCCGGAACAAAAGAATGGATGGAGTGTTTGTGTGAACTAATATAAATTCAAAGTAAACATCATTACATAAAAGGCTACAGTCTTTCTTTTTTTTTTAGTTTTATTCATTTCAAACGGGCTGGATCCGGCCCTCGGGCCGTAGTTTGCCCAGGGCTGGTCTAGGCACTAAAGGTTCAAATACGAAGAGACATGGACCGAAGTAGTCCAGCTTGCTGGGAGAGAAAAACACGAAGATATGTATATTCAATCTCACACGGGAAGTGCTAAGATGTGTGCTATGTGCTGGGTGTATCGGAAATAGAGAGATACTTAAGCATCCGAGGAGAGAGGAATCACATATCTAAAGGAAAGGATGAATACAATAGATTAACGTATGAGGAAAAATATGTTTTTGTACCAGGAGGGACTCTAGTGGAAAGCAGCTGTTTAGCAGGAGAAGTGTGGGGCTAAATCTCATGCCATCTATGGGCACTGGATCCGATGATGGAAGGCCATTGACATGTGCTCCATGTGAGGGTGACACGGTCAGCTTTGCACAGTAGATTGGTCACTATGTGATAATGCAGAGGATGGATTAATGGGACAAAATTTGAGGCAGAGAAACAAGTCAGGAAGCTGTTGTAACAGAACAGCACTAGCCAGAACAAAGAGGAGAAATACATGGAAAAGACTTATGTGTGAGGAGTGAGGAGAGAATAATCTACCGTGTGGCCTAGGCTTCCGACGCAGAGGCGGGCTTCATGGTGCTTCTCACCGATCATTTCCCTGCTTTGACTCTGCTTTACTTTGAAGATGCAAGAACCTCAGTTTTGATTTAGTGCTTTGGAAGCTGTAAGAATATAAGTTAAAATAAATGACTCTGGAGTCAAACAAATCTGAATTGCGGTCCCAGCTCTGTCGTTGTTCTTATTGTGATATCATTTTATTTTATTTGCTGTCTGTGTTGCTTGGGGCAAGATATTAAAACTCTCTCAGACTCAGTTTCCAAACGTGGAAACTGGTGTTCTTTTGTAAAGATGATAATGCAATCAATGAGCTGGTTTTAGAAGGTGCTTAGCCTGATGTATGGAACATGATGAGTGATCAAAAAGAGGTGCCTGTCATCACTGTTGCTCAGAAGTGAGGTGAAGGGGAACTTCACATAAAACAGAAGATTGCCAGGTAACCATCTCTCCTCTTGAGGTCATGGATGATACTTCCCTGCCTCCCTTAGCAAATGTCATTGTGTTGGCATACAGCAGGTACTTAAGGAGATGTGTCCATACGTGCACAAATGAATGAATGCCCCTACCCAGCCTTCCCTAGAGAAAGAGGACTCTTGACTTGTTGTTTCAAGCCATGTATTTAAACGGAAAGAAAATTTCACCTGCAACACTGCATGCTCCACTAAATGTTAAATGACAAGGCTGAGTTTCCAGTAATGAGACTGGGGAATGCCATCACTTCACAGGCGCTGAGCCAGGTTCATTGCAATTCAGCACTATGGCCAGGGGACTTGGGATCCTTAATTTAGTGCTATCATCATTGTTTTTATATGAAAAAAGACTTCGAGTTGGAAATAGACACTCACCTGACTTCCTGGAGTGACCTTGCTCTAGGAATGCGTAAGTGGTTTCTTTGGGCCCTCACTGACACATAGGTCTCCACATACCAACACCTTCGGTACGGGTACCTGGCAACTGAACACAGCTGTCAGACTGGTAAAGGTGAGGCTTATTTACTTCCCGATTCTAAGGATAAAGATGAAGCTGAGTCATTATAGAAATTTACTTTCCATGTTGAAAAGCAAATTTGGAACAAAAAATAGAGAGCTTCTAGAGATCCTATTGCTGCCTTGTTTCTAGCCTTCACACTATTTCTAAGAGGTTTCAAATGGATATGCGAGGAGGCATTTAAAAAAAAGAATCGCTGCGTTACCTGGGCGGTCCCTCTGTGCACAACGTAACAATATGGTAGGAAGCACTACGGCCTCTGAGACATCACATCCCCTGTGACAGAAAGCATTGACTACAAAAGGGGAATGTTTCCAGAACTTTGCAGAATGCTCAGGGAAGATGAAAGTCCAGTGACTGATGGCCGCAAGCTGTCTTGTTCTTTAGCAGATGAACTGAGCAGCAAGGTCTTCGCTTACTGCCTTGAATGACCATCTGAAAATATGAGAATGCCTCTTGGCATCCGATTTCACCTTCACAGCGAAAAGAGAGTCTCTATCACTGACCCGGAAAAGTTCAAGTTAAGGCACCTTTCCAGAAATAAAATGGCCTCGATGAACACTTGACCCAAGGCCAAGTATCAAGAGGTAAAAATAATGCCCAGGAAAGGCGCTGTCCTCACATTCCCCTCCATGCTGCTCACACACAAACACGCATGCCTTGTGGCATTTCTGGGATTTGATTCCATTGACTTTATTAATTCTCGCGTATTGAAATATTTAGTAACATACGTGTGCCTGTATACCTAGCATCTACCTGTGATTACATTTTGTCATTTTGTTGATCATTAGGACATTGAGTGACTGGCCCAAGACAGGAACTCTGTAAACACTGCTGCATGTTCCATGAAGGGGATTTACCCATACAGTTGAGTGTTTGGGGATGTGGTTGGTCAGAATAAAAGGTGCAGATATCTGGTGAGAAAAATAACATATTTTACAAGCAAACTAAACTACTCAAAATCTTCCATGTCATGGATTGAGCCCACACGTCCAGTCTTCCATTACTGCTCTAGAACTCTAGACATGACAGCTGTAAACCCCTCACACTCAGAGTGTCCCGCCACCCATCTGCCAGGGGAAGGAGCACTGTGCTGCATGCACGCCACCAGGAAGCGGCACTCAAAACTC
>NW_006293700.1:6378679-6379904 GCF_000327345.1 Myotis davidii
TGTCCAAAAAAAGCAAGAGGAGTACCACTTATCTGATCAGAACATAATGTCAACGTTCTTCATAGAAATACAGAGGATGAGATCAGGTTGAAACCCTTGAAAAATATAACAAAAATTTTAAAATAGTCTCTTTCAAGTAAGGTCCCAAAAGAAGAGAACACTTGCCAAGAACACTGATGTGAAGGAAATACTAAGAAATACATGTGCCATCCTGTGTTGCTCATCAGTGTCCTGAGTGGACACTGAGGCAGAAGATGCTTCTACAGCAGATGCCCTCAGAACTACTGGGCAGGGGCCCTTGCGAGAGAAGCAGAGGTTTGGAAGAAAGCGCGCAATGCACACCAAAGGCTATGGCCCATGCATTCAGAAAGCCTGGGTGTGTTTTCTCTGGAATTTGGAAAGTCGGGGTGGGAGTTTGACTTCTATGGTCTAATTCTTACAACATAGAGCTGGCAGAGCACAGCAAATAAGTCTGTATAGAATAAGTGATTTTTATAAGAAAATATGCAGAATTTTGTATTATTTTATTGACAAATTTGAACCTTGTTATGTATAGTAAGAAGGAAAATAAATATCAACAAGGTTTTAAAATTAGGAATGTCAACTACTAATGCATTTTAATTTACACATTTTCAATTCAAAAAGTATTAGCTTGTTAACATCCATCATACTTTTGGGAGGAAATAGTAAAGATAGAATTCCATAGTGTTAAAAGAAGAAGATGGTAAATAAGCAAATTTAAATACTGAAAACATCATTTTGAAATTAAACTCATGATATTTCTGGATGTTTTAAGTAATATGTTATTCCACAGCTATTTTCACTTTAGTTTAACTGATAGTTTGTCTTCTTAGAGTTCTTTTCTAACTAGGCTATATATTCAGCCTCTGTCATTCTTTGGCAAAGTTCCAGATCTTCCCTGACTCACTTAATGTGAGGCGTAGTCCCCAATTCATAATCACTTTTTTACAGTCCCAATTCTCTGTGGTAATCAGTGACATGACTTTAAACTGATATTTCTCTCACATCATTGACGAACAGAATTGGCTCTAAATATTGACATGCACTGCATAAAAGAAAAAAGAGAAGCAGATGGGATCCCAGGAGGAAGAAATAAAGCATGCACCTCCCCACACAGTAAATTATTTTAGTACAATAGCAATTCCGTGTGTTTCTTCGCAGTTAGTGTCCACACACTGTCCGTGGACAGAGTAAAGGACCGGTC
>NW_006293700.1:6379953-6384067 GCF_000327345.1 Myotis davidii
AGGTGAACCCTGAAGCAAGGTGGTAATTTCACCATCAGCGAGAGGTACACAGATGCTTTAAGCCATCATGGCTAAGGTGTAAGTAAACGTTGGTGTCTCGGGAATGGTGGACTTCTCACGTGGCTCCAAGAAACAGAAATGGACAAATCTTTGTTTTTCTTCAAGATTTACAGGTTATTTTCACCAACAGCTAGATGGACAAAGTAGCCAAGAAATTCAATAGCAAAGCTGAACATCAACTGGAAGCCCGATGTGGTGTTAGGATCTGTGCAAACGGTAGGTAGGTTAGTTAAATGACTCTGTGAGATCGTTTGTAAATGTGAGACAATTTATAAATTTAGTCTTAATGTTCACATTGATCTTCAGTAAACATTTCCTTGTAAAATTAGGGTAAATAAGAAAATCATCAAGGAAGTAGAGAGGGCTTAATCTAAATGAAGTAAGTCAAACAGAGAAAGATACCATATTTGCCGGCGTATAAGATGACTGGGCATATAAGACGACCCCCTAACATTTCCACTCAAAATACAGAGTTTGTTATATACTCGCCGTATAAGACTACCCCCTCTTCCGCACACCTTCCACACACCAAATAAAAGGTAAAACAATATCAGATTTGATTTTAACATTTTAATTTATATTCAAATGCTTATGACATGCAGGAAAACTGTCACAAGGCTGTATGTAATCAAACATATACATAAAACAGTGCAAGTTTATTACCGGTAAACATACCGGTAATTCACTAAAGAAAACACACTCTATAGACTGGTACCGTAGATGCTTCTCAGGAACACAGGCAAGCAGCCCACAACCTAGAGGGACTGTCAATGATAGAAGAAAGATAACAAATAGAGGTAGAGAGCAAGTGCCGGGCAAGTCCCTAGCAATCCCTGGGACCTCACTAGTGCGCAAGTGCGAGCTCTTCAACATTCTAACAGGCACCATGATAGCGCAAAATCGCGAATCTTCAATGCATATGTAAAGAAATATACGGTAACCCGAATTTACCACACTCGCAAAATCGCACACAGCCAACCATACACCCAGTATGGTATCGCGATTCGTGATTTTGCGCTATCATACTGGGTGTATGGTCGGCTGTGTGCGATTTTGCGAGTGTGGTAAAATCGCATAACAGCAAAATCGCATAACAGCCGAGCATACACCCAGCAGCGCTGCTGATGTCTGAACGGTATGTGGAATGAAGTGGGCGGGCATCGGGAGGCCACTATGGCACGGGGCAAGCACTATGGGCAGTCTATCTGAAGTGTACCCGGCGTATAAGACGACCCCCCACTTGGAGGCATATTTTTCAGGGCCAAAAAATCGTCTTATACGCCGGCAAATACGGTAAGTATTGTACGATCTGACTTATAGGTAAAATCTGGGGAAAAAAAGAAACTCATAAAAAGAGAGATCAAATTAGTGGTTGCCAGAGGTAGGAGGTAGGTGGTTGAGAAAATGGGTGAAGGTGGTCAAAAGGTAGACATTTCCAGTTTTAAAATAAATAAATCTGGGGATGAAAAGTACAGGATGGTGACTATAGTTTTGCATATTTAAGAGAGTAGATCTTAAAAGTTCTCATCGCAAGAGAATAAAGCAAAACTATGTGAGGTAATAGATGTTAACTAAAATTCTTATGGTGATCATTCTGCAATATACATATATCAAATCATGATATTGTTCCCTTGAAACTTATACAATGTTGTATGTCAATCATATTTCAATAAAACTAGATAAAAAGTAGAGAAAATACAAAAGCCATCATACCATACCCCCCATAATCAGCGATAGGATTAAAGATGAGTTAAAATACCCAATGCCTCCATTCTTTTAGTGTGTCTTTTCTTCTTTAAATTATATGCAGAAAATGTGAGAAAACATAAAATGCCACGCAACAGAATTATATATCAAACAGGAAAAGATGTCCTTGTTCCCATGGATGGATAGGAAATATGCCAAGACTAATAAGTAGACTCTCATGGCCAAAAAAATTTATGACCCCTTTTTTTCCCAAAAATAGTTATATTTAATTTGTTTTGCATTGTTAGGGAGAGTAATGACTTTTGCATTTGTACCAGTGGGAGGTTAATTCATACATTTCAATAGTTAGGACAAAAACAATCTGTATTTTTATTAAACTCATTTCAGAGCAGAAATGGACAGTTAAAAATACTTTAAGCTACCTATTTACTGAAATTACATATTTTTTAAATATGTAATTATATTTAATTATATTTATGTAATTATATTTAAACAATCAAAGAATTAACATGAAACCAATACTAGAGAAGAGCCCTGGCCAACTGCTTTAGGTGGATTTGACTTCTGCAATCCCTTAGAGCGTGTCCACGTGTGCTTGGAATTCTTCCAGAGACCAGGCCCCAACCACTGCTCCTTCACTCTCATTTTCAGTTCTCCAAATATCTTAGGTCTTTCTACATATACAGGATGGATTTAAAAGATGTTAGGAAACCTATACTTGCATTTTTTTAATTTAATATATAAAGTGGTAGAAGTACAAAGGAGCAAGAGTTCATAGGTTTATACGTAATTCAATAGGAATGAAGGACATGGGGTGAAAACAAGTAAAAATTTAATAAAAGGAAATGTAGCTCTTGAACTGTTTCAGGGAGCCTGTAGAATGCAGTGGCGCACTGTGAGAGGGAACACGATCTCTGTGTGTACACCCATCTTTCATCAAGCCCCTCTGCTTTGCCCCCCACTTCCTGGTCCTCCGCTGGGCCTTCACCCAGCACCATCTCTCTTTCAGGGACTCGGACACTCTCCCCAAGTTCTCCCAGGAACACCCTGACAGCTCGGGACTGCCATGCAGGGAACTGAACCCTGAACTCTTTCATAAGCTGCCAGCTGAAGACAGTGACAGAATTCATCTCCTCCCTCTTGGAAACAGAAAGCCACAAGCTAACACCTCTCTTGATTTGCCCAAGTCTGTGACCACTTGTGGCCAAGAAAAGGTCTGAATAGGCATAAAAACTGTCTTTAACTGTCCCATTAATTTGCATATTCATAGTAAGTTAAAAAGCAAAGTCCACCAATAAAGCCTCTTGGATAATAAACACTCCCCACCACTTGGGGAATGTTTTACAGTCAGTTTTAAAAATGTATTTATCTGTATTATGGGTCATAGTTGTTAACCTACTTCAACATGTTGCTTAAGTTCAGTCCTGGGCGGTAAGCCACAGTTTACTAATTCAGAAACAGGCACTCAATCCTTGTACCCTCAGTTAGGCTCAGATGTGTTACATGATTACTGTGTGACAGTCCTGGGCCACATGGAAAACATTCAGGGACAGATAAAGCACAGCCCTTTTCCTTGAGGAGTCTACAGCCCACTCAAAAAAGGAGACGTTGATGGTACTTTTGAAAACCATGTAATATGAAGCCCTTATAGACATGATATCTTGGGCACTATCAAAGGGCAGATAGTATCTATTGGGAGGAGGTGCTCCTGGGGTCAAGGGCTTCTAGGAGGAGTTGATGTTTGACTTGAATCTTAAAAGGTTATTAGAAAGATAGGGGGTAAGAGGGAGAGATCAACCAAAGGACTTGTATGCATGCATCTAAGCCTAACCAATGGACACAGACACCAGGGGGTGAGGGCATGAATGGGGGGGGGTAGTAATGGGGGAATAAGGACACATATGTAACACCTTAATCAATAAAGAAAAAAATAATAATATATAAGGTTAAAAGTCTAAAAAAAAAATGATAGGATGCCTCGCCATGTAGCTCAGAGGGTTGAGAGTCACTCCATGAACCAAAAGGTCATTGGTTCAAATCCTGGTCAGGCACATACCCAAGTTTTGGGCTCAATGCTCAGAAGGGGGTGTGCAGAAGGCAGATGATGGATGTTTCTCTCTCATTGACGTTTCTATCTCTCTCTCCCTCTCCCGTCCTCTCTCTGTAAAATCAATAAAAATGTATTTTTTTAAAAAGAATTGATAGGGGAATGGGAAGAGAATGACATGACAAAAAGATGGAGGACCTACACACAAAGGCAGCAGTGTGTGCTGAAAGACGCACAAATCCTGACCACAGAGCATAAAGCAATGGCAGGCTGAGGATGAAGGTGGAGAGGGGGGCAGAG
>NW_006293700.1:6384184-6384513 GCF_000327345.1 Myotis davidii
GAAGAGCAAAAGTAATAAAGTCTCTATTAATTACTAGAAAACTTGTCGGAAATGTCTAAAGAAAGCTTCGTGGACAAGCTCAGATGTGAAAGGTTGCTAGGATTGTCATTGAAAAGAAGAAGAAGAGAAAGAATATTTCAGAGGGCAGAATGGGATGTAAAAACCATGGGTGGAAATAGATGATAGATTACTGTGTTTGGGCCAATGAGAAAATCAATGTCGCTGGAAGGATGGGCAACAGATAGTTGCAAACCCTGCTTGGTAGTTACTGCCAACAGGACTCAGATTTCTCACCAGCAGGAACTGGGAGGGCATCCTCTCTGTGAGAC
>NW_006293700.1:6384629-6390954 GCF_000327345.1 Myotis davidii
TTCTCTTTGCCTCCAAACTGACGGTTTCTCCACTGTGAAGATATGGTTTCATACAAAGCAGAGGTCATGGCAAAGGTCTACTGCATGTCCTTCAGTTATTCAAATTGTATATTCTTTTCCCTCAGAATATGAGCAATATCAATACCACTGGCTGAATGTGAGAATATAAATGTGCCTGATGCTTTGATTGAAGGGTTTTGAACTTGGTTTCCCTTGAGAAATTCTCTTCCTATCAGTCTTTGTTTTCCTGGCATTTTACTCAGTATATCATAATGCCCATCAGAGAATTCAGATCAGATCTAAATACCGGCATTTGACTGTAAAGTGTTTTATCGAAAGGATGCTGTTGGGCTCTCTGTAATATAGAACTGCCAGCTTATTTCTCTGGGAAGGGTCACAGAGAATAAACCTGTAATTTTCTTTCCCTGACATCAGTGGAAAATGCTTCCTGCAGAATCAATGCATAATAATTCAGTTTTAATGTCTTTACACACCTTAACATTGGCGTCTGTATGTTTAGAAATGAGTATTGAAAAACTTCAATGTATTAATAAAATTTTAAAAATGATTTAATTATAAGTAGTATATACAATACTATGATTATTATTGCTAGTGATGATAACACCAAGAGATGATCCAAGGACAAATGAATACATATTTTTCTAATTTATATGTTGATAAAGTCACTTAAGTGAATTAAAATGTGGAATTCTCTGCAGGGCAGTATGTTATTCTCTATACATGTGAATAATTAGGAAAGAATAAGTCAATTGCAGAAATTTATTATGCATAGTGTTCTACCTTGCATCTATCATGTAATGAGACATTAAAATGGAACTTATGGGGAAAGGAATATTTTAAATTATTGAGTTATAAATACTTGGCAAACCATTTCCTTTGATGAACTTATTTCCTGATCAGAGCGATGCTGTATAAATTTTGATCATCTTATATATTTTTTCCATCTGTACTTTTTTCAAGTATGGATGTCTTGAGTTTGTGGCTTGTCCCCATTAAATCGCCTGAACCCCATCTCAAAGCCTGAACCATGCTCATGTTACATAATACCCAGGGGAGACTTTGTTTCCTGCAGGGACTCAGTTAAAAAGATGCCTTTTCCACATAAAAATCTTTAATATTTCTGAAATCGCATTTTCCCTGAATGTTAAGATCTGCTTTCCATTACGATGTAATGGTAAATGTTTTTTTGCCTGGGCATCTGTGATCCAAAGGTTGCCTCCGCGGGGTCACTTAACAGTCTCTTAAAGTAAATGTGAGGAGCAGCCCTGGGGCGTGGCCACCAAGCTCCTCTCAGCTGAGGGGAAGCAGGTCTGTGCTGCAGGGACTGAAACCAGATCGATACCAGCACATGGGCTCTCGCTGGGCTGGGCCACTTCACCAGCTAGTTGTTTGTAATCAAGTCCACATTTCCGAAGATAACCAAGTTAAGAATTTATAATTTTAGGAGGTGAAAAGTGAAGGAAAGAAAACAAATATATAAGGTACCTGAGTGGTTAAACTCATACTGACAGAAAGTAGGACAGTGGTCACAGGGGCTGAAGGCAGGCGGGAGGAGTGGGGAATTACTGTTTGGTGGCTACACGATGGGATGATGAAATCACTCTGAAGATAAATAGCACTGACTGTTGCACAATAATGTGAATACAGTTAACACCACTGCGCCGTACCCTTAGAAATGGTTAACACGGTGCATTTTCTGTTATGTATATTTTGCCACAATAAAAAAGTCCTTAGAAAAAGTAAGCAAATAAATATCTGTAATAATGACACTCAACTGCTAAATTTTCTTCTCATCCAAATTAAAAAGAAACTGTTATCCTTTGTTTTTCATAATTGTCCAGTTTTATTCTTTTATTGAGGTGAGAAAAAACATTTGCTGCGGCTTTGTATCTCGTAGGCTCTTATGTTTTCAGCTTTATCAGAAGCATTTATCAGTCCCGAAGGTGCCTACAGAAACCTCGGGCCCTGCTGAGGCCCGAGAAAAAGATGGCTAGTGCCTACAACAGTTTCCAGTCTGGAGATACTTCTTACTGAGGCTTAGGAAATGGCTAGGTAGCTTGCAGAGCTAACCCCCATGAGGGCTCCCTCCAGTTGAGTGGTTGGCACCTTCATTTTCCATGATGACAGTTTCCCATGCTGAGAGCCCCAAAGTGTCAGGACCTACAGTTTCTGAAAAGTGATTGACTGGGCTATGGTATATGGGGGGAAATGCTGCACACACAGAGGGAGAATCACTTCTCCTGAGTAAGTAAGCAGTCTACAACACAGATGGGGCCATTACAAAGGCTACAGATTATTTGAACTCATAGTCTGCTAAGAAGTTTGTCACTAGGCAATTATGATTAAATGAACAAACTTGGGCCTTGTGAAAACTGTATTTAATGGTACTTGCAAATGGAAAATTTGTTTTTTATTATTTATCGCCAAATATCAAAACCAGACTTTCTTAAAGGAGGCAATAACCTTAACTCAGTCATAATACAATCACACAGATGTAAATGTTAACCATACACTTAAACCAGAAAGACTATTCGTGTTTGATTGTAGCAAGATTACCATTCTTCCATAATCTTCTTTTGGGGGGAAAATGATTATCCAAAGAATAAATTCACAAATTCTAATTTCAGTACCTTTTCATCATCAAGAGGAAAGGTGATTAAATATTTAGCACTCACAACTCCCTATAGAGTAGTTATCATCATGCCCATTATAAGATGAGGGGGGGAAAAAAAACACTAAAAAGGATTAAATAAATTGCCTAAGGACACACAGCTAGATAGTGCACAAACAGGATTTAAATGTATCTGACTACGACATATCCTCTTACTTCCTATATTTCTTCCCAAGAAATCTTTATTGAGATTGTATTTTATTATGGATACTGGAAAGGGCCTACATAGACTACAAGTAGCATTTGGATGACTTCCTATGGATTAACTGATATAGCAAATTTACAGACACAGTGATACAATATTTATATATGTAGAAGAGAAACTGATCATTAAGACTAGAACATTCCAGGAAAGTTCACATGAAGCTAAGTAAGAAGCAAGGACTTCCCGGCCGGAGGAAGAGCATGCTTCCCACTGAGGGGGAGGAGAGCCCTGGCCTGGAATTCCTTTGAATCATCACAGACAGGAGACCAGACCTTATGCAGAGCAGGTGATAATAGATAGTTGTCAAATTAATGGGTATGAGGACCGATTAATAATTTGGCGGAAGAAAGGCAAAAATAAATGAATGGGACTGGATCAATGGAAAAGCTTCTACATAGCAAAGGAAACCACCAACAAAACAAAAAGGCAACCAACCAAATGGGAGATGTTTGCAAACAGCAGCTCCAATAAGGGGTTAATATCCAAAATATATAAAGAAGTCATACAACTCAACACCAACCAATAAACAACCCAATTGAAAAAATGGGCAGAGGACCTGAACAGACAGGTTTTCTTTTCCTAAGAAGACATACAAATGGCAAGGAGATATATGAAAAAATTATCAACTTCACAAGCTATCAGGGAAATGCAAATCAAAACTACAATGAGACACCACCCTACACCTCTTAGAATGGCTATTATCAACTGGACAATAATAAAAAATAAAACTGGGCAGATAAATAAAGGGTGCATGTAGAATTTTTTTCACTGTAGGACTGTAGTTCTGAACTTCATCCTTTAGAAAATGGGGGAGGACACGTTATGTTGGATGATAACGAGAGCCTGGGCTGGGTGGCTGTGGAAAACAAAAGGAAATACCTCTGCTCATGAAAGAGTGGAGACCTCTTTCAAGAACAAGTATGGTAAATATAATCCAACATAATGGAAATATCCCTATTCACCAATATCTCTTACAATTGAAGATAAATATTGGAAGTAAAATGAATTTACTTATATTTTAATAAATAAATTATAAAGCAGGTTTGTTATTCAATTAATATTTACTGTCACTTACTCAGCTGCTCACATCTACTTGCATATATAGGAACTCACATGTGATTAGTGATAGATTCTTTTTTTTGAAATATGTTTGGGTTTTTTTTATTTCAGAGAGGAAAGGAGCAGGAGAGAGGAATAGACACATCAATGATGAGAGAAAATCATTGATGGGCTACCTCCTGCATGCCCCCCACTGGGAATAGAGCCCACACCCAGGCATGTGCCCTGACTGGGAATCCAAACCGTGACCTCCTGGTTCATGGGTCAATGTTCAATCACTGAACCACACTGGCCAAGCTGACAGATTCTTATAGAGTCTACACTGAAAGGGGGCATCAGACTTCAGTTACTTTAACAAAGAACTTGTTCTTCCCATTGTAAGGAAAAAACATGGAAATAATATCTTAGGCCAAAAAGATCATCTTTTACCTCAGCATTTGATGAAAGTAAAAGGGAAAAAGAAATAATGAAACTATATTGGCTTTCTCCAACTCCTTTTTACTTTGAAATAAAAGGCACAGTCCAGAACTGTAAGATCATCCATTATTTGGACTGAATATAAGTTAATCTTTAAGGGAAGATATTCTTGCTAATCCTGGCCTCCTACTATGATTAAAATAAGGCAGATTGGTTACCTGCCAGCAGTCAAGTCTAACCCCACAGTCCAAGTGCATTGTATTGTTGTCTGACCTCTCACAGGGCAGCCAGGCTAAAGTAACATCCAAAAGTCACCCAGAGTGGCCCTTCAAAACCACTTGCAGCTACACGTTATTCAATCTTCACAGCGATGCTTTCGTGACATGGGTCAAGATCTCTTTGTAGCCAATCAGGTGGCCAAGTCAAGTGACAAAAAAGTAGGGGCTTTCGGGCTTCATTCAGCTGCTCAATTTTCAATTCTTTGTTTATTAGACCAAAGTAGTAAGACTTAATCCAACTATGCATTCAAAACACATGATCATAAAAGATGGCTGTCTTGGCTGCAATAAAAACTTTAAACCAGAAAGATAAATAAAAAGATGTTTCATATAGCTATGGAGTTGGAGTTTATATAAAAGTATTTGTTAACACAATAACAATCTTGGCATTAAGAGCGTATATTTCTTAAAAGCTCTTCGGAGTTTAGAATACTTGCCAATACACTGCGGCAGATGCCGTATAAACCAGCCTACTGACTACTTTGCTTTTAAATTTCTGTGTTAATCCATATAGGAAGCCAAGAGAAGTGTTTTCTATGGGAAAAGTTGAAGTATCAAGGCCAAGTTTATGAATATAAAAAATAAAGCCAAGTACAAGAGCCTGGCTTGAAATAATGGGAAATAAATTGCTGTTAAAAAAGCAAGGAAAAAATAAGAAGGGTGGATTTTTCTACTTTTGATATCAAAATAGAAATGCTATTCATCATCAACTATTATACCCCTGACGCCCCTCTCCCCAGATGTGTCAATTCTGAAGTATAATATTTAATGCCTATCGATGCAGTAGGGCTAATGAGATTATTTGTCTATTTAGATATCTACACATATACATTTACATTTAAATTCAAAACATCATCTGATGCATTCATTTTTTAAAATGCCAATGTTTCATTTCATAGAGAGACACACACACAAAAAAATGTAAGGGAATAAGAAGAAGGGTCAGAAACAATGTGACACAATAACAATGACACAAAGGACCCCGGGGAGCCATATGGACCTTTATCTATCTGTTAGAAGCCTGCAGCTTAGGAATTTAAGATAAATACCTGTCTCTGCTCTCTTTGTGCACATTCACAAAGCAACAGACTGGGAAGCGACACACCAGCTATCAAATTATTTTTCTTTCTTTTTTAAATGATTTTTATTTTCTTTTAGAGAGAGAGAGATGAAGGGAGAGGGATAGAGAGATAGAAACATCAATGATGAGAGAGAGTCATTGATCGCTGCCTCCTGCATACCTCCTACTGGGGATTGAGCCCACAACCCAGGCATGTGACTTGACCAGGAATTGAACCAGGACCTCCTGATTCATGGTTCCATGCTCAACCACTAAGCCACACTGGTCAGGCAAAATTTTTTTATTTTAAAAGCCAAAAATCCCCACATGGATAAATTAATGAAATGTCTTCATATTCTTCAATATAACTTTCATAGAATATGCACCATCACTGAGGCAGGAAATGGCGAAAGGCATGCACTTAACACAAATAGCATTATATTAGCTTTGGTATTTAAGAACATGTGTCTGCCTCAGTTGGAATTCAGATTCTACCTCTAGTTATGTGGCCTCAATCAGGCTATTCAATTTCTCTGTGCCTCAATGTCCTCCTCTATAAAACTGCATGATAACAGAATGTATGGGTTGTTGTTAAAAATACATGAGGGAATATA
>NW_006293700.1:6391022-6410998 GCF_000327345.1 Myotis davidii
ATTCATAAAAATGTGGAGTGAAGATGGGGCCAATAAAAACATGATATATGAAAAATGCCTTTAAATGATGTGTTGCAAATAGACTGAAAGAGGGCAAGAGATGATGAAATTAGAAGGCTGCTGTTGCAATAATCCAGACAAAAAAAGAAGGATAATATATTGGACAAGGGTAGTCATGATGAAGATGGAAAAATAATTTGTATTCTGGGTATACTGCCTTTGGAAATAGAACCAACAGAGTTTGTCCACAGATTAGGTGTGGACATGAAAGGAAGAGAGCAGTTATAAATAACTTCAATGTTTTTGGTATAAGTATCTGGGAGGATGGACTTGACTTCATGAGTCAGCGAAATGGTAGGGCTAGGGAACTGGGGAGAATCAGGAGTCTGGTTGTGAAATTGTTTAATGTGAGATGACAATTAGATATTTACCTGGTCATATCAAGGAGGCAGTGAGGTACACTGGCAGTGAGGTCAAGCTGTGGTTACTCTGGGAGCGAGATCAACGGGGTGGATTCATAATTGTGAGGGCCATTTGTCTCATGCAAGTGAGTAGGACAATTAAGTAATGAAAGTATCTTCACTTCAACCCCATCCAACCTGTTAGCAGACGTGTAAGAGATCATCTCTGCAAGCATGATGGACAGCTGCCTAGCGTAAGGCAAAGGAGCAGCCTTATCAATTCTTAGTACCATTTTTTTCCTACCTCTTCACCTTTAGACATTATTTGCCTTACATTAGATCTCTGAATCCAGAGCTTGTTGAACTTCATTCTTATACGGAACAAGAGGTAAAGGGTGATTATTGATTCCAAACAGAGGAGAAAAAGTAAAACAAAATAATTGACTACTATTCACTATCAAATTTAGTCAGAAGAGTGATCCCTAAGGAGGAAGATACCCATTTTATATATTTTTTTTATTATTTTTTTGTTAATCCTCACCCAAGGATATGTTTGCCATTGGTTTTAGAGAGAGAGGACGGGAGGGAGAGAGACAGAGAGAGAGAAACATCGATGTGAGAGAGGCACACCGATTGGTTGCCTCCCACACATGCCCCACTCAGGGCCATTACCTGGACTGGAATCAAACCCAGGACCCTTCAGACCAAGGGCTAACTCTCTATCCACTGAGCCAAACCGGCTAGGGCAAGATCAACTTTTAAATCATGTCCATTGCATCAGACTAAACGTGTGTTCCTCCTGTTACTAGTTCTCACTTTTTCCTCTAACCTACCTTTACTTTCAATGTTTTCCTGTTCTCATCTAAGTATATTCAACTATGTGGGAATAGAATTTTATCTACTCCTGGGAATTCTGATGACTCATTAGCAGGGACGGTTTCGTACACTTGATTAAAATGCTTTGTATTGCAGGCTATGGGATAAAAGCATGTTTTCTTATTTATGGAGGGATCTAAATTATTCCTGAAATAATGGGAGATTATTTGAAGCAGCTATTGCTTAGGATACCTCCTGCAAACTTCCAAACCATGTCTTTCACAACCCAAATGTATTTCTCATCTAGTTTGTATAATTTTTTTTTATTTAAGAGTTATTTCTAAATACATATGCAAATTCATAAGCAGTGCCTACTAGGATTAGAACTGCAACACTTTGTATTTCATACAGATTTTTTTGTGCCTGTTCTTTCTTTCATTTCATTCTATGCCCATTTATTTTTAATTAAATATAATCATTTCTCACCAGGATGCTTCTTTTTATTCAAAGATATTGCTTCTAAGTTCTTCAAACTGCTCAAAATCCACTCAACATTTACTAACCGTTGGATCCTTTCTTTGGAATGTCTCTAAAACAATGCACGTTTTATGCGCCAAATCAAAATATGCATACCACTGCCCCTAGATTTCCAAAGCTGTTTCTGATTACTGATCGAAACTCTCCTGTTCTTCATTAAAGGCTGAGCTTCTTTTAAAATGCTATTTACAGCTCCCTGGTCTGCAGGGGCACACTGTAGATTTAATCACCGACAGCACCAAATCGCTTTTAACATTTGGCCAAGTAAGCATTAGGTAACTTGTTGGCTTGGGCGGAGGAGGAGAAAGCGGGGAAGGGGTGCCGTTTTCCTACTGGGTGTATGGATAAGGTAGCCACATCCAATATGCTCCATTTACTCTGAAGTAATATCAAGGCCTAATGAGCATCACATCCACATACCAAGAGAAGATGAAGATTTGGGTCCCTGGTACTCAGACTTCATTAAGCTCAGTGTTGTTTCATTCAGGGGCAAGTCTCTAATTTTAGAACGTTCTTTAAAGACAGATGAAAACAAACACGCTGTAATTAATAAAAGGTATTGCTTCTTTGTTTAATAGGTAGCATGCATTCAGCTACAGCTGTGAGTTTAAAAAGATACTTCCTGGGGGTAAAAGAAGGAGATAATTAAGTGTACTATAACAGAAAGTAATTCATTAAATTACAGTGAATTTTATGTTCTCCTGCTATAAGTGAACCAAGCCAAGTGTCCGCATTAATTTTGTATCTTCTTTTATGACTATGATCTATTACGTGAGGTTCTCATTTAAATTTTTGTCGCATGATTAATATTATATTATTTACTCTATGTGTTTGCTGTATGTAGAGCTCTTAGCTCTACGTCTACTATATAATCTCTAAAACAAATCTTCCCCTTTGGGATTGTCAGTTTATTTATATTTTCTTACCCTAAATCCAGAGTATGTTTTCAAGGTCTCTCCTTGAAAAAGATAATCTTCATATGAGTCACAGAAGTCGAAGAACATCGCTGGATTAGTCTGGCTTCAGTGAGGTTAAACGCAGCAACACTACTGCCTACAAAGAGATACGATAAGCAGCTATAATGGGTATCACTCAACACAGCACCAAATATAAATCAAAACTAACAAACACCCTCCCCCACAAATCCTCTCAAGCTAAGTTCCTTGAATTTAATTATTATAGCAAATGGTAATATAACAAGAGCGTCTACTGTCAGGAAAATATGTTTAAAACAGATGTGAACAATACAAAGCATATGTAAAACACATGTGATCCACGGCGAGGTCACAGGACCCATTGAAAGAGCACATGTGCAGTGCGTGAACCACATGTGGACACATGTTGTGAAGTCACGTGTTTCTGTTCATTGCCAAGACTCGTATCATATTCTAAAGAAATCAGGGGCTCTTAAATAAACTTTGTACTTCTTAAGGTAAACGGATACCTTTTTGTTTAAAATCCCTTAGCTGTAGGCAGACAGGGGTCCTCAATTCTAATACTGGGCTTGAAAGTACTCAAATCCCTTGTTTCACTCCTGTTTTCCTATCCCATGGTGACTCACTTGATTATTCGAAGGGAGTCAAGATTTTATCCTTGCCCACAGCTAATTCTTTGAGGATGACAAAATAAGACCTAAGCAAACAGACCCCAAGTGTGTGAATTAGGAGCAACTGGGACTTGAATGGACTTTTTCTTTTCCTAAAAGACAAACTAGCCGGACATGATGCCTTATCTGGAATAAAATTAAAATCTTCCATACTCATAGGAAATCATATAAGTGTAAAAATTCAAGGAGAACATTTACCTTATTTTATAATTTGGGGGATGAACATGTTTATATAATTTGAGGTGAATTAAAAGACATACCTATACATGGAAATCAATACAAACATGCCACATGCCTTTCACCCTTAATTTCAATAGCATGATAACAATAACTGTACTTTATGCATAGGTATTCATTTAACCGTAATATGAATATATTATTTCTTTATCCCCACAATGAAGCACAACTGCATGGTATTGTTGAAAGAACCTAGGATACAACAAAGAGAGGAGTCGCCATTCCACTCCCTTAGCAATTAAACTTGTGGCTTAAAGAAACATACTATTGCTTACTTATATGTATGCTGTAAATTTCAGAAACTATTATATGCAAAATCATTGCAAACACAAATATATTATATTAATATGTGTCCATTATTTTCATCAACAATTTACACATAGAAACGCTGAAAGGCAAGCCAATTATCTCATGACCAATAATTAATAGGGCTAAGATGAGAAAATAGGGATTTCAGTTTAAGATTCCTCCCTTATCTTTCAAAGGCAAAGCTAAGCAGAGCATGTTTCTCATTAACAGGACGTTCATCCTGACCCTAAATCAACAGACATGCATTACTACCAGAGATAATCATGATTACAATAATGTCACATTCATTCATATTTATAGCACTTTATGTTTTCCAATATAAAGCAGGATCTATATTTTTATTTGTCTCTTGCAATCTGTACAATAGGTAAGCCAGAAAATTGAAAGATTAGTAATCTAATGTTCTGAGACTATAATAAGTGTCTTGCTTGAATTCATATATTTATTAAGAAACAAAACTAACAATCTAACTCAACACCTGAAATTCTTAACTCCAGTAGTTATTTTCCATTAAGCCTAAATATTTAAATATATAATTGGAACACTCTCAATATTATGTGTTTATATACTCATATCCAAAATAACATTTCTAATGATGCTACTATTAAAAATGGGGGTGCAATGGGAGAAAATCATGGCCTTTAGGAGGAGTAATTTTAGCACTGAATGGAACAAAACACTTTCCTTTGTTACTGTTTTGGCAAATGCTCTGGACTGCCTAGCACATCCTGAAAAGATAAGAGACCTCAAGCTGCTTACTGCGCTTCAAATGTATCTGTTACTTATTGCTTTTTCAAGCAGCATTCTATTACATCTCAAGATTTTAGAACTCTAGAGATATATTTTTTAGCTATAATTTCTTTGTTATTATGATTTTCCCTTTAAACCAGGCTCACTGTCTCTTGTAGTTCAAGACAAAATTCTTGTATCACTTCTGTGAATCCTTCCTGGACTACACTACACAGAGTTGCTCAGTCTTCCAGTTGCACCTGCCCCATTATGTTACGATTTATCTATTTGCATGTCTACCCTTTACTCTACTATTTTGAAAATTCCTCAAGGATAGAGTCATTATTTTTATTAGCCTTGTATCCACAGATCTTGTAAAGTAATTTAAAAGGTAATTATGATGAGCAAATAATGAATGAATGAATGAGCAAATGAATGGTAGATATGTTGTCACTTTTCCTTTTTGTTATCAGTCCACTTAAAAACTCATATACGTCATTTCAGGTGCAATGTAATAATCAGCCACGTATAGTAGTACAAAATTACTTTCACCCCAAAAGAAAATAGCCGAGCCACTGGATTCTTGCTCATTTCTCTTAAGTTGTCTCTTTGTGCAATGTCCCTTTAAATAAGCAGCCAGACAAGTTGGCTGCCTCTTCTTTCCGATGATTATATGCTGTACATCATCTACCATAGTATAATATTTCAGGAGACACCTGCCCCCATGGCACTGAAAAGAATACTTATGTCAGGCTAACACAGAGAATTGTAGACAACATCACTGCATTGGGTCTGGAGTTACTTTTCTGGATTTTGACACTAGATTATGTACACACTTTCATCATACCCTGTATCTTCACTGGAAATACACAAAAGAGTAATATTTTGTCATTCCAATTTGCCACAACTCATTGACAGATCTCTATTAAAGATGTGGAACTGAAAATGTGATTCTCGCCCCTTTTCGTCTCATCTTAATGAGCCATGAGGAATGAGAATCACTCAGTATTTTGGCTGTACACTATCTCCCATGTGCGAGGCAGACACAGCATCAGCCAGCCTTCCAAAGGGTATGCTGCTCTTGCATGCTTTCACATTTGATCAATGCAGATTTACAGTCCGCTGTGTGGTTCCTTCCCAGGTTGGGTCTTCTACAATAAAACAGGAATAAAGTTTCCAGCTCAGTCAGAACTGATTGCTCTATCCCCCACCCCCATCTAATTCTCTCCCCATCACAAACTATGCACTTTCATATGACCCTAAATATGTTTTCAAACCTCCTCTTGTGCATCAGGTGAGGCACAAATTACCTTTGTACACAGGCATGGTTTGTCCAAACCAGACCCAACCTATCTCATCAGGCTTGCCTTTAACCACTTTCACTGCCCCCTCTTATTCAACTTTCTTCTCCAGCCACATGAAGTTCTTATGGCTTTTGAACTATGGTCTCTACTTGTGCCTGGCTTGACCTATATCTACCTCTGCCTGTAAGAATTCTTATTGGTCCTTCAATAACCAACTAAGAGATGAGCTATCTTGTGAATCTCTTCATGTTTAAAGGGCCCTTTCTACTACTGCTTCAGAAGACATTTTTACATTGTAATAAAAATATTTGCCTATGCATTATATTTTGCCCTCAACTGGAGAATTTATCAATGTAAGGAATTATACCAATGCATATTTCATTCATCTAGTGATTAAAATGGTATACAGTAAGAGCTTGAAAGATCAAAGGAAGCAATGGAGGGAGGGAACAGCAGATCTTATATGGAATGGAGACCTTAATGCACACATCTCAAAATAGGCTTTGATGAAAATTGAGAATTTGTCATTCTTAATCATTTTTAGATAATTCATTTTTAGATTTTAGATTTGTAGATAGTAGATTTGTAGATGCAGATTTTTTAGATTCATTATTAGGTAAGGGTGCCCCTGAACATAAGGATCCATACTATGAATTCTGAATTAAGTCTTTCTTCGCTCTTATAGAGCATTGTGTTTGTTTGCGGGGAGGGATGGTTTCAGGTACAGCATGACTTTCTAACTTTTGTTTTTATTATGACATGATCAGATTCCAACATTGGATCAACTATTAAAAGCAAATAATCTTTTACTTATCTATTTTCCTTATGCATGATCACAGCTGATTCATCACTGACTTTTGGCTTCCTTACACAATGTTGAATGTGGCCCTGATGAACCCATCTTGGGATGACATCACCCAGCAAAGCATAATGTGCAGCTATATATGCCTAATAAAATAGATAAATACGAGTGTCTGCAATGTGCGGGCTATCCTGGAAGAGAGTAACTCAGTAAAATATCTGAGAGATCCACGTTAGTAAAGGTAAATCCTGAAGAGAAATCATAAATAGTTAAAAGTTTGTTTTTCTTTCAGTTTTTCTGAGGCTGTGGATGCTATGAGTAGTGTGAATGTGAAACAGTTTTAACCTCTGAGAAATTCCCAAAGATAGGACTGTCCTCCTATGTGTCCCCAGACTATGTGACCCCAGGACTGTCCTCCTATGTGTCCCCAGACTATGTGACCCCAAGTGAAATTTCCACTGTCCCCAAAATAACACATGCACACACATGCACACACACACAAACACATAACAGGAAACAGAATAATTATTGATTTTGAAATCTAGTTTGTTACCAATCAAAATTCACTGGATTATGCACGGAAAGCTGCAGGTGTACTTAAATGTTCCTAAAATGAGACTTGCTGTTTCCTAAAGATTGCTGCATTATTCTGGGAGATATATATTTATAAAAAACACACATTTAAATTACTTAAACCATATCTGGCCTTGTAGTTATATCATTGCAAATATTCCTTCAACACGCGTTTCTAAAACCAGTAAGCACTAGATTGAGAAAGTACTGCTTAATGTAGTGTTGCTGCCTTTTAATCACCTCCACAGTCTTCAAAAGGATTTTCATTGGATCAAAATTTTAAATTGAGTCACTCGGCTAAAGTTCGTTCTCTTGGAACATGCCTGAGTTTTCCTGAGACCTCCATGCATATCTAAACAATTATAATGTGAGAAGCATGTGCAGAAGGCAACAGGAAGGTGGTTTAACTTGATACCATTGCCTCTCTCCAGGGCTTGTTGGAAAGCATTCTCACAAAAGAGGTTGCAAGAATCATTTCCGGGACAGTGCATGGGAATCGGGCACTTAATTCTGACTACAATAGTAGGAGTGGTGAGCTTAATTCCACCCACATATTCTTGTTAACTAAAATCATTATTTCTGAGCTGCAAGACTTCAAAATTCTGGTTCCAGCAGCAATGATATCTGCCAGTGTCCCATAAAGCTTTATTTCCCCTAGGTTCCCAGAATATGACATATTTGGATCATGTTCAGTTCTTATCTTCCCCAGTGCACATTCATTCAGTGTATTTTTATTGTTCTCTTAATTATCTGCAGGTAGATATTAATTCCAGAATGTACAAATGGGCTCCATTGCGATTTCTCCACCACACTTTATATGATAACATCCCTTATGAATGCTATTTACAAGTTTCCAGGCCGACGTGTGGTTGATCTAAATTGGTGGGACAACAGCATTCAGATATCTGCTTTCAATTTGTGTGCATGTTTTCCCCGGTTATTTTCCCATTTTTATGGCCGTATTAATTGTTACCAGAAGTCTCTCTGAAATGACTGAGCAACCCAACAATGGAATGTAGCAGATTAGAAATTACCCCATTGCTCCATCTGAGAAACGTGTTAATGCAGCCTCATCTTTATGTCTTGGGAACATTCCTGGAACCTTGCACCACTTGCTTCTCAGCCTGTGGGCACTAACTGACCACTGGGACATGCACTGCCCTAGCGTGGATGCTTTTATCGACCCATTTGACACTTATGGTGCTTGCAGAAATGATGAAGCGAAAACTAACCCATCACTAAGGGAAACAGGACGTGTGGGAATTGGTATGTTTCAGCTCACTAAGTCTTAAGGCATTAAGGCTAAGGATTAATCCAAAGAGTCTGTGGCTGGCATCTAAGCCAGATACAAGCAGCATGCCTCGGTGAGCTCAGCAGCAGAATGGGGAGCAGAGGGCCCTGCAGTCTAATCCCCAAGCATGGACTTACCAGTTAGTCAGGTTTATTTTTGTAAGTGTCTTTGACACAGGGCAATATTTTCTTTCATTAAAAAAAGAGGACTAAAAAAGGTATATTTGAAATTCCTATAATTTGAAAACATAACTTAAAAGGATACAAATAAAAAACCAGCATTTGTAAAACATGCAACTCTCATGGATCTAGGCTGGAAGACCCCCGCAAAGCTACAGTGAAATCAATAGTAAGCACTAGGATGTAAGCAATTAAAAAGTAAGGCTGGGTCTTTAGATTGAAATAAAGTGTAACTTGAGCTAGTCAGTCAAGAAATTAGATGACAAGAAAATGCCTCTGAACCCTTCCTGGTGCAATATAGTTGTTATTTTAATATCTGTCACCTCTGTAGTCAGTTCAGGAGGATACAACGTTCCATTAATCTAGAAAATGGTGGCCTCTCTCTCTCTCTCTCTCTCTCTCTCTCTCTCTCTCTCTCTCTCCTCAATCTCAATCCCAGCTGCATTTTAGAAACATCCAAGGAACTATTAAAAATATGAATGTCCAGACTCTATCCAGACTGATTTAGTCAGAATCTCCAGGGGCATGGCCCAGCCAAAGCTCATTCTTCAAACTCCCCGAGGGATGCAAATGAGAACATGTTTGAGGTGCTATTCAGCAGCTTACTCAGTGTAAACAGCCGTATGATATATGTGGATGAGTGTGCATGTATCTACAAACAATTCCCAGCGTAATTCCAAGCTCCCGAGTAATAATTTGTTCCACAGTAATGTTGAGCACTCGTTGCCAACAGTTTAGTAATATTGTTATGCTTGACTATTTTGTTCTTTTGCTTCTTTCCCACTTTTCCTTTTCTTCCTTGACCAAATCAGGGGGGAAATCCCTCAGACTCTGAAAATATCCAGCTTGGTTGACAACACTCCACTTATGTGGGGAGAATTGTTTCTGCACCATGCTACTAAGTGACAATGGCTGTCAGCTTGGCCAACCTCACTTTGTCCCTTCACAGGATGCAACTCTCAACACCCATGTATAGAGTCAACTGCTATTGTCACTCAACCTTGAAATGAAGTCTTTCTTCCTTCCCTCCTCACATACAGGCTCAAAGCTGGCTGCATTCCCTCAGTACAGAAGATGAAATATGGCAGCATGGCAAGCAGCAATAAATGATGACTGCTAGTCTTTGCCCTCATGCACATTCCAAGAAAGGTTCACTCAATAAATACTTAAGAAATATTTCCTGGCCCTATCCAGGAAATATTTGGCTCAATGGATAGAGCATCGGCCTGTGGACTGAAGGGTCGTTTGATTCTGCTCAAGGGCACATGCCTGGTTGTGGGCTCAATCCCCAGTAGGGGGCATGCAGGAAACAGCCAATCAATGATTCTCTCTCATCATTGATGTTTCTGTTTCTCTCACTCTCTCCATTCCCCTCTGAAATTAATAAAAATATTTTTTTAAAAAAAGAAGAAATTTTTCCTGAATGCCTGTTAGATGCATAAGAGAAGATCACGTTGGATTCCCTCAGGCAGCTCAATAAGTTCACTCTGAGTTACTGTGGGTCCATGGGAAAGCCAATGGTAAGACAGGCTTAGAGTTGAAAGAATCTTATTAGGAGAAGGAGCATGAGAAGGTAAGGAGAGACTTCCGAACATGACACAGATCTGATGGTCATGCAAGGACAGGAGAAAGGAAGGGAGATTGAGGAGGAAGAATCTCAGACTACATTGCAGTTCCAAGAAAAGTTTGTCAAGGCCAACGAGACATTCCAGAGCCAAATCTTGTCTTGTGTTTGACAGGGGTGGTCTGATTCACTCGCCCATCCAGGCTCTGTCCTGTACCGGGAGGAGCCTGCAGAAAGTCTGACATTCACTGCAGCCATCGGTCAATTAGGGTCCACATAGGAGTAGTTTTGAGTGTCATGTTTTCAAAGCTACCCCAGGCCATCCCTTATGCTACACATAACCAATTCTTCATTGGGAGGAACAGCTCCTCTGTGGTTCCTATGGCTCATTCTCTTGAGGGCAACCTTAAATGTGGAGTGTTAGTAATTGGAGAAGAGGTTTTTGCAGTCTCTTCCCAAACACAAGAAGTGCTAGCTCTTAGGATAAAAAAAAGTAACACACGCTAAAGAATTTAGACTATAAACGCTTAGAGTTCAGGAGTCTGCACACTCCCATTCTCACTTCCAGGCATGCTTCCAGGACTCCCATGCCCACTTTCAGGTTCAAAGGTGTTCAGATCTGCTCCAACAGATCTCTGATATGCTTCACAAGGACTTGACTGTGGGGGATGAGAGCCCTTTTGTCCGTTATCAAAGAGGCCTCTAACTGCTTGCTAATCAGCCTTGGTTTCTCATTATCTCTCTGCAAAATGTCAGTATAGACTAGCAGTAACCAGCACCCCTGGCATAGTTCCCATCATATCTTACAAATGCCTGAATGCCTGAATCAACTACAACCTCAGGGACACTTCCCTCCACCAAGATATTTCCCCATGTCTTAAGCAGGGAAATTATTAGTAAGTGGGTGACCATCTTGTGTTAGGAAGCATCTAGGCCCCAATTTCCACTCAGAAAGGTGCATTTTTCACCAGCATGGTAGACTATAAATTGATCCCAAACCCTCATCTGGCCATTAGTTTTCTTGAACTACTGTAATTACCAATTACATTAGAGTTCTCCAAAAAGCAAAAGACAAAATGGGGTTAGGGGTGAAAGTGACCTGGAGGGACAGCTGAGAAAGTGGAGAGAACCTTTGGGGTTATGATGTAAATATGAGTCTTGTTTAAGTCAATAATGATGCAATGAGGATTGCTGTAAGAGGTGCCATGATTGGAAGCCTTACTTCAGAGAAGGCTATGGCTAGGGGACTGAGTGTTCTGCAGGCAAATCTATGCCTTAGGAGCCTGGCTTTTCACTGGGATGTGTCTGCCTTATGCCCCCGTCATGTTCAGTCACTGACTGGGAAGAGGACATGGAAAACATACCCTCAGTGCTAAGAAAATACGCCCTCAGTACTAGTGCAAGAGATCCACAGGAGCAGCAACTGGGATCATTGGGCACTTATGTTCCTCAGAGCATAAGATCTGACCAGTGTATTTTCATAACCACTTTCTACATGTAGGTCTGAGTAAGTTGTATTCACTTAGGTCCCTGATATTAAACCTATGAAGGAAACTCAAAAGGCTTCAAGTAAATCAAATTACTGGTTTCTACAGGAGAGCTCCGTGGGAAATCAACTTATCTACTGCACCGAGAAGCATCCACATTAACTTCTTAACTCTTGGTGAGACTTCTGGGTTACATGTATTCAGCTGAGAGAGAGAGAGAGAAAGAGAGAGAGAGAGAGAGAGAAGAGAATGTCACTTGACACATATTGGGTTTGTGGTACTAGAGGGGAACTGAAGGATCTAGAAAATGTCAAAAAGTGTTGGAAGAATGGAATGCAAGCTGGATAGAAAATTCAGGAGAAGTAAGTTCTTTCTATATCCTCTCATGGAGGTGCCTTGGTGGAATACCTAGTTGATATAAAAACCCAGAGGAACCACATAAATATAGTGTGGGGGGTAGGGGTGGTAAGGAGGGCCCATATAGCATCACTAATTTAGTCTCATGAATTACAATAATTTGAAAGTTGATATGCAAAAAGTAACTTATAAAACAAAAATAACACTATAATTTGTTTAGATTATTTGAAGTCTCATAAACTGTTTATGTACAAAACCCTAAAGATACCATTAGCTGCTAAGAATCTGTTTTCATTCCTCAGCGGATATATTTTTTTTAAAAAAAAGATATGGAAGAATCACCTTCAATTTCTGATCTTGACCAGCACATTTTGAGTACCCATAGGTAGAACACACCCAATATTTCTGTTTTAAGAGAGAAAACATGCACCATTATAAAAACCTTTCATCACTCTCAACCCCACAGAAAAATCTAGATCACCACATTATAATGTGAATGAATTAGCTGTGGTCCAGAGAACAGTCTGGAAAAGTTTTTGTAATGCTAGTAACACCAGCAAATTCTTTTTATGAAACACATATAGGTATTCAGACATATGTATAACTACATCTAAGAAATTATTAAATACGATTTTTTATTTGAAATAAGAGCACTGGTTTATGAAAAACCCTGCAAAAGACTTGTAATGCAAGGGTTTCGAGATAATTTTTTTAAAAAGCAACAAAACCATTTCAGTCTTAGAAATAGACAGGGCAAATGCAAAATTCAAAAGTTTTAGGTATGTAAATGAAAACAGCCATCCTGAAGGGGGGAAAGAAGAGAAACCAGTTAAAAGTATCTTCTCAAACACTTGAGGGTGCCCTAGGATGAACCATTTAGTAAGCCCAGATCAGAGAGGATCTCTGAATGGAGATCAAATTTTATCAAAGCCTCCTACTTGGTCTGCAAGTGGAACAAAAGACATAGTTTAACACATGCAGAAATAATGAGGGTTTCAGATTTCTAACCAAGGCACCAAAAGATATACTCTAGTCTCAAATTTCAAAGCGTGGGAGTTCACAACTGAAACTCCACCACCGCCACCACTCAGAAATTCCATACGCAGAATCCGAAAAAGCAGAAACTTCAGTCACTCTCTCATTGCATTTCTATAGTGAGAAGAAAATATATGCTGGATCTAACAACCTATGAGAAATTTGAAAATGATAGTCTTTGTGTTGATTCACCAAAGAATTTAGTTTATTCTATAGAAAATGAGACTTGACTTGGGGTAGTGAACACACAATATAATATACAGATGATACATTATAGAATTGCACACCTGAAACCTATATAATTTTATTAACCAATGTCACCCCAATAAATTCAGTTTAAAAAAAAAAGAAAATGAAACTAACTACTCCCTGAAGATTCTCAAGATGCCTACGTTCAAAATACTGATATCCATCACCTAAAGAGCATATTTCAAAGTTGCACATTTGAACTTGTGTCATGGGTGATGCTAACACTTTACAATAAAATACAAAGACATAAATAAATTTATAAATGTAATTATTAAAATAGAAAAACTTTCTTTTCCTTTTCTTTTTAATGAGATCCTAAAAGTAACTTTGCTCTCCTTGTTTATTCTGATAATGAAATCTACAGAAAATGAAATCTACATCATGTGAATTGATCTTCCCCGTGTTAGCTAGGTGATCCAGTCAAATAAATCTCAGTTTCCACACATTAAAACTGAGACTACTACTATCACCTGCCTTGTAATAATATGTGAAATGAAAATGTTATAACTAAACTATATCATGTACTAGATGCTTTAAAAATGTAGTCATCATTAAATTGTTATTAATCATTAAATTGCTTCATTGAGGATGGAGCAATTTGAATGTTCAGTTAACCACATAATGACTTCTATATTAAAAGATTACATATTTTTAAGTTGTTTGTTTTGGGTTTTTTTTTTTTTTGTTAATTCTCACCAGAGGATTTTTTTTCCATTGATTTCAGAAAGAGTGAAAAGAAGAGGAAGAGAGACAGAGGGAGAGAGACATCTATGTGAGAGACACATTGATTGGTTGCCTCCTACATGCAGCCCGACCCAGGTCAGGATCAAACCTGCAACCCAGGTACATGGCCTTGACTGGGAATTGAACCCGAGACACTTCAGTGCAAGGGCCAATGCTATAACCACTAAGCACACCAGCCAGGGCAAGATTATGCCTTTTTCGTATTTCAACTTTTATGAAGTAGTCTCTTGATTGCTTAAATGTTGGCTATATTATGACCAAATGCCAATGAAACAACAGTTAAGACTTAAATCCACTCCCACCTATTCAAACTAAGATAAATCCAACTTGATTGAATTATGTTATTTCCTTACTGGTCTGATGCCTAAGGACTCAATTATAGGTTGCTGTTAAAAATTTTATGCTATGCAATTTTTTCAATAGATAAAGTATCTTGCATTTATTTCTATCACTATCTTTACTATAACATGTTATAATTTTTCCATATTTATATATAGATCTTCCATATACTGGTAGGCCTTGAATGGAAGGACCATTTCATCTATTTTGTCTGTTCTAGGAGGCTATTTCACACAAAGTTATTGCTCAATACATGCTTATTTATTAAATAAAGGAGGGCACTCTGTGTCCACAGAAAAATAAATTTTCCTTATTGTTTCCAAGAATAATTTTATTACTTTCATTTATAAATACATATACTATATAATTCTTCGTGTCATTTGTCTATACATTAAATATTGAATCAAATAGAAATGAATTATCATGAATAACTGTGTCAGTGCATTAACACAGTTATTGTATCTACCTGTTCCACACTTTTTTCCATTTTAGCCTCAATGTTTTTTTGAATATTGATATTTATAGGGAAAAGTCCTATGAGTGACTGACAAATAAAATATATTTACCAGTGTAAGGTTATAGCAATGTCAAAGACTAAAAGCTAACTCGTAATGCCAATTGATAAGCTTTGATTGAATTCCATTCCATTCCATTCAATTCAATGTTCAGTTCACATCACCTGGACAGCATGTATTGAACATCTACTGTAAGAAATACAATCTGGGGGTGGGGGGGGCACTAAGAAACACAGATATAAGAAGTTATCAATAAAAAAAACACTTAGATCTCTCAAAGTTTGGTTTTGAAACATGAATCTCCTATTTTAACATTATGTTAAATAGATCATTAATAAACTCAACCAATAGCTGCTCAGGTCATTATGAATTTTACAAGTATGCCTTCAATACTGCAATGCAGCATGTAAACAATTATGAAGTATTAGTAACTCAGTGTGTGAAATTTGTGCATGGGGTGTGAGGTGTCCCTCAGCCCGGCCTGCAATGACACCAGTGTCCCTGGCCCTGGCCTCCAGCCTGAGGTCCCTCCCCTCCCCTCCTTCTGTGCAGCCAGGGTGGGGACACTGGGCTCATGTTGCCAGGGTGATGCCACCAGCGTCCCTCCCCCCCGCCACTATGGGCACCACCATCTTTGTCACCGAGTGACGGTTAATTTACATATTACTCTTTTATTAGATAGTACATGTATAAACATGATGTTGTAATTAATCTATGGACAAATCCGTGTGATATCAGATTTGAGACAAAGAAAATAGAGCAGTGAGTTTTACCCCAATGTGTACTCACTTTGGAGCTGCCTCCCACTGTTTTGGCAAGACTTTTCAAATATTTTCTTGCTCCATCATCTTCCAACAAGAAAGCCAATAGCTGTGGCCAAGGCAACAATTTTGGCAGTGAGAGTGCCCAGATGACAACCTCTGGAGTATCTCTCTCCAGCAGTAGCAGTGACATCTGGACCACGATCTACACTTGAGAATATGTTGGCTCGAGTCCACACACACAGCTGTAGAGCCATCTTGAGTGCTTTCTTCAAGTAGGGAAACATTATCATGACAGTTATGTCCTCATCCTGTGATTAGGAGTTTATTCACATTCTCTATGGGGGACTTCATAATTGTTCTGTGTGTGTATGTTTTTTAAGTAGGGTTAAGACCACAATTTATTTAGAAGAAAAAAAAAGAGAAGTACACTTTATGTTTTCATTGCACTACATTTAGCTTTGTATGTATATTCAAAATATCCCCAAAATGTATACACACTTTTATTATTAAATGAAAATGTAACTGTATATTAACATATAGTTCATTTTCAAAATTTAAAAGATTCTACAGAAATGAATAATTTTTTTGTCAACACCTGTTTTCAAACTGATTACCATTCAGTCCAGGCACTGCTGATAACACGAAGCAAAGGAATATCAAACATCAAGAATCATTTCATTTGATATTTGTGTGCCCGCAATTTGTCAACTGTTAATCGTTTTATACCATAAACTTTATCTTTTATGTTTCTCCATAAAAAAGTCTAGTGGGTAAATTTTCTTTGTTCAAAGCAATAAGCCCAGTTGGGATCAAAGTACAATTTCAAATGATTTCAGTGGAGTGAAGTTTCAGTGTCTACAATGCTCTTCAGATTAGTCACACTGATGCACTAGCCAGTTGGTGACCTAGGTAGTGGTCTTTAAGTTTAGTTCTCAACATCTGCTATTTAGGGTCAGACCCATCAGCATACAATACATGAGTAAGCACAGAAGTTTATATATAAATCAAGGGGATAACTTTCCTAAACTACCCCCTCCCACAATCTCTCTTGTATTTTCTGGTACCCTGGGCTCCCTGGGTATTTTTGGTTCTCTGAGCATCAATCTGGGGAGTTTTGTTTTACCCTGTTCTGCCATGCACTCCCCACAACGGGGAAAAATAACAGCAACACAGCACCACACTCTTGATACCATAGCTCCTTCCATTAGAATAAACTTTTCTCTCCTCACTTGCATGCCCCATGCTACCAATGCCATAAGGACCTACTTGGTGGCTGAGACACAACAAAATAGAAAAAAAAAAAGAAAAGAAAACAACAATGAAGATTTCTTGCACTCTTCCTGAGTGGTAGAGGACCCCCTTCCAAGTTCTCACAAAAGAACTACAGGAGGTATGTTGGAGCTTTTCTCTGGTGTCAAAGCCCACTCCCACATTTCCAATCGCACTGAATCCAGTCCAGAGAATACTGCAAGGAAGGAAAAATAGTAAACCCACTGCCAGTTTGATATGACTTTAAATTCTACTCTTCCCCAATTTGCTGGCTACTATTTGCTTTCAGAGTCCTCAAAGAGTATCTCTAAAGCATTTCTCTCCTGCCTTTACAGCTGCATTGAGTGGGAGAGGCAGTGTTCTCATTTTATCTCATCCAGTATGTTTTGCTACTCCACCTATGTCTTCACCCATAAATCTAGTTGAGAATCGTATGTGGTGCAGTTTCTATTTCAGCAAGTTGTCACCATTGGTGTTCAAACTCTAGTCACACACACACACACACACATACACACACACACACACACACTCCATCCCCAGAAGTACATTAATATTGTTTAATACAGCTTCACACAGGTATCCCTTATTCTTTTCTGCCAGGGTGTAATCTGAAGACAGTTCAGTTAATCCATTGGGAAAAAATAATCTGCATCTAAGCAAACCCTTTTGGTTATGAGAGTGTCTGGTATAAGTGACTTTTCACTCCTTTTTTTCAGCATGCATGCCAACTTTTTCCTGGAATTGAAACCAATTTACTCATGAAAGGATAACCATAGGAGTCCTCTCCCCCCCCCCCCCCCATAGTGGAATGCATTGGCTCTAGGTCACAACATTCCTGCCAGGAAATGTACTTTTCTGAGCTACGATTGTTTGCAGAGCATATGATTGTAGCCTTGCAACTTGAAGACCTCCATGTCACTACTTGCTGTCTCAGTATTTGACAAATTAATCACTGTGACTAGTTTGGCTGAAAGAACAGCCAGAATGCCGTGTCTTCTGGGGGTTAGGCGACTCAGAAGACCTTGGAACATTTTTGGGCAATGATTACTGAAATAGCTGATCCCGTTACTTAAAAAGCTTTATAGGGCAGTGACATTACCAGCAAGAAAACAAAACAAAACAAAAAAACAAAACCTTAAAAACTGGTCTCCTTTGGATCCAAAATATTTATTTTTAAGTCACTTATTTTAAAGGACATGACATATTCAAAATCTCTTTCTTCTTAGTGTCTTCATATTTCATCACCAAGTTACAGTATTTACAGGACATTTGGAAAGGGTTATAAACAGATTTTTTTTGGTGTCGCTAAATGAACACAAAGCACCAGCGAAAGCAAAATCATACTTGTTGGCACCAAAAAATATAGTCATGTTTCACATAGCTTTTTTTTCTTAATTGAAAGAGAAAATTATTTAAATTGCAGGATGGTTTGCATACATTTTAGTAAAAGGTGTTGAGTGAATAATATTGGGAAATCGAGTTTATCTATAGCACTCCTGATGTTTAGCTTTTCTTGCATACATACACATGTTCATGATCATCGGCTACTGATACTTTGCCAATAGAAGAGAATGTTGATTTTATTTACTTAATCTAACAAGGAGAGGAAGTGTGATCTTGGGAGAACTCAGACTGGGACATATTTTGGAATAAAAAATAATAACTATTTTTGGATTTGTAGTTTCATTTGTGGCTTATTTTCAATCAAATTTAAAGTTTACCTATAATGTATATCTTACTTCTTGATATACTTATATTTTAGGGCCTAAGCTGAATCTTATCAGAGAAATTGAAACATGTGGCAGAGATTGCTAGTTCCTTATCCAATATCCCCTCTTCTTTTGTTTCTTTTATTAAGGGTTCCTGAAATTTTAGGAGTTAGCAATAAGCCCAGCAAAAAAAAAAATTCTAGCCTTGGGAAAGGCTCGCAAATGTGTCTTTCATGGCAAATTCCTTCTTTAACTTAGGCTAATTTCTCCCTTCATCCTGCAGGGATTGCAGGCATGCAGACATCATCTTGGGGGCACAAAGAGAGCTCACAAATGGAAACCACGGGATAAGGATGGGACAGGAAAGACATAAGGAGCCTAGGCCAATGAGGTCATTGTGAAACCTAGGATATAATTTTGTTATGAATAATTGTAAGAAAGTACTATTTTATTGAAGTTATCATCACGTTGTGTCCTTGTTGTTCACAGCCAAAGACATTTTCTCCCAGATAAAAAATGTATACGGTTGACCCGTGAACAACACAGACTTGAACTGTGTGGGTCCACTTACACAAGGATTGTATTTTAATAACTATACAGTTGGCTCTCCAATCCTGGGATTTCGCACCCATGGATTCAGCCAACAACGAATTGAAAACACTAGTACTTTCTATTCTCAGCTGGGAATCCACGGATGTGGAGCTCAGACTCTATGCATTGCTCTACACCGTTTTATATAAGGGACTTGAGCATCTACAGATTTTGGTATCGTCTGGAAGTGTCCTAGAATCAATTCCCTACAGGGACTGAATGATGACTGTCATTAAGTTTTGTGGAAATCAAAAGTTGTTTGTGGATTTTCACCTGTGCATCAGTCAGTACCCCGAACCCCTGCATTGTTTCAAACTGTAATATTTGAAGATAGTGTGCTAAATAATAAAAGGTAACCAGAACAATATATGTGATACAATAAAGGGATAAAGGTAAGAAAACTTCCAGATTTCTGATTTAGTAGAGTTGACAAATTTTGATATTTTTAGGTTTAAATTAGTGGTGACCATTAAAAAAGTATTTAAAATACAGATGTATCAGATCAAGTGCAGAAGAATGAAGGTTTAGAGAAAATAGAGGAGAGCGTGCTTTTAAAGAAGTCAACAGCA
>NW_006293700.1:6411078-6424040 GCF_000327345.1 Myotis davidii
TGGTGGTGGAAGGTTTTCATGAAGAAGGGAGTAATTGATCAACAGTGAGAATTGCTAAAGCTAAATCAATTGAGATCTAGACTACATTACATGTGACAGAGGTTTTGATGACCAAAAGCATTGTGTTTTTCTGTTTCCTGTTCCTACACGCATCCAGACCAAATTTCACTCCTTTGTACTGCTCAATTCCACTTGGATTCTAATTTTACTTCATGTATCCATGACCCACTCTGCCAATCATGAAGGGAGAACGGGAATAGCTCATGGAGGACTTCTGAACTCCTGGCAGCTCAGAAGTCAGCAGGATCAGCATGTCAGAATTTCTCTGCCCTACTTGACATTTAGCAATATTAGCCTGGATCTTTAACAGGAATTAAAAAAAATATTTTACATGACCCATTCGCACTTACAAATCTCATTGCTTTAATGAAAACATAATTGGATAGACTATTTGGAGCTATGAGACTTACTTAGGGAAACATACCAACTCCAGATATGAGAAAGAAATACTTCTTTCCATAAATTAAGTCCAAACAAATATCCAGTGTTTGAAAGGAATAATTTGTAACTGTTAATTATTGTATGGTTGGAGAATATAGATATAAAATATTAAGTATATATATTGGAGTGACACATAATTTACATAGTTACTTTAATAATGAATGTATAATACATGATTATAACATATATTAACTTAAACATTAAATTCTTTTCTAACTTTTTAATTCTTTTTGTGGTTAATTTTGAAGGAAAAGAATAATATTCTCTCTCAGGAGAAATATATATATACACACACACACACACACACACACATTAAAGGCCCAGTGCATGAGATTCGTGCACTGCGGGGGAGCAGAGTCCCTCAGACTGGCCTGCACCCTCTCACAGTCCAGGACCCCTAGGGGGATGTCGTCTGCTGGCTTAGGCCTGCTTCTGACTGAACAGAGCTCCCCCTGTGGCAGTGCACTGACCATCAGGGGGCAGGTCCTTCATTGAGTGTCTTCCCCCTGGTGGTCAGTGTACATCATAGTAACCAGTCATTCCTCCATTCGGTCGATTTGTATATTAGCCTTTTATTATATAGGACTAGAGGCCTGGTGCACAAAATTCATGCACAGGGAAGAGGGGGTCCCTCAGCCTGACCTGCACCCTCTCTAATCTGGGACCCCTCAGGGGATGTCTGACTGCTGGTTTAGGCCTGTCAGGGGTTGCAATCTGGGATCACTGGCTCCTACCCGCTCCCCTACCTACCTGATTGCCCCTAACCACTCTCCCCTGCTAGCCTGATAGCCCCTAACTGCCTCTGCCTCAGCCCCTGCCACCATGACTTTGTCCGGAAGGACATCTGGAGTAACAAAAGGAAGGTTGTTCGACTGTCCAGTCTAATTAGCATATTACGCTTTTATTAGTATAGATAGTGTTTCTTTCTTTTCACTTTGCACTCTACTCCTTAATCATAGTGATATTTTAATTAAAGTAACATAATCACTAAGTCTTTTTAAATCCATTAACATCTTGCTTCCTTAAAATGTGTAATATATAGGTTGTTAAACAAGTCTTTTCTTTAGTCACAGGTTACCTTTCCGAGATTAACCCTTGACCTTAATTTTCCTAATTTATGTTAACCTCTTTAGTGACTCATACATTATATATATATTTCTATATCTATATCACCTACATCATTGTTTTCTCCTCAGCCTATTGTTTCTTTAGTCCACAATGCCTTATATCTCCCTTCCTTAATTGGGGAAATATGTTTATGGGCTAGGAATGAGATGAAATTAAGGACATATTGTTAATTTTCAAGTAGGCTAATAGCATATGTTTGTGTAAGAAAGTATCCATATTTTGAGAAATGCATATTGAATTAGGTACTGCTGCAAAAGCATAATATCAGAAGTATGGTATACAAATGGGCTACTTAAAATGTGGTCCTTAGACCAGTAGCATCAGTCATATCTGGGACTTAATAAAAATGCATAATCTCAGGCACCACCAAGACTTTTGCATTCTAGAAGATTTTCTAGTGATTTTTATGGAAATTAAAATTTTAGAAATTCTGATTTTATAAACTCCTACAAAGAAAAAATAAAAAGAGAGAAAGAAGGTAAATGGAGACAAGGTGACAGGATTTTCATAAGTGTTAAATTTGAAAATGACTTGCCTGACAAGAGCCATTGTACCATTTTTCTTACTTCTGAATGCTTTGGACATTGTAATAATTAAATATAAAAATACAAAAAGAGATAGAATTCAAAGTCCAACAGAAACATTTGGATAATTTATTTCATATCTATTCTTACTCTAGCTCTGAAATCTATATAATTCTAAAATTCAATTCTGCTGTATTGATGCTAAAAAGACATATGTTGTTCTGCTACTTAAAATATATGTTGTATTGGAAAGCAGGAAATTCTGATAAATAAGGCTAATTTTCCCTGAAACATGATAACTGGAAAATTATGTCATGAAATTACTAGAATGTTTAGCATTAATGTCTGAACACAAGTTGTGGTTATATGATAATATAATTATGTTTAAAACATAACTGTAAAAATAGGATATTTTCATTAAATGCTTGGCAAGAATAAATATTAAGTCATACTGTATTTTAATTTTTATAGAGTCAATGTCATAATCACTGAAATAGGATTAGCTAACATTGAATTAGATAATGCTTAAAATATCAGAAAATAACCATCAAATTGTATTTTTTTGTGTAGAGATAACTGTGAGGACAAAATCATTTTGTGTTAGGAATCTGTAAATGCACTTTCTGGATGACCTTCTAAATTCATCCTTTGCGTTTGAAAGCATTATTTTGTTCACTAATATTTTTTAATTATTATGATAAGGTGAATATTTACCCAGGAAAATGTCTAACTTCCTTTCAAGTAATATGATGGACATATTTACAGAAAATTATCACAAAACTCTATATTCAGGGAATTAACTGATCAAATTGGAGCCAAGAGTTTTAATTGAGTCTTCTAGATTAGCAGTGGTGTTTTTTTGTTTGTTTTCTATAAGGAAACCTTAAACTTTAATTATAGACCTCAAAAATCTTCAGTGGATTTTTGTGTGTGTGTTCGTGTGAGGGGGTATATTTATTGATATTTTATATATTAAATGTTAAATTTTTAATTAATTATAAAGTAAAAATGAAGAGAACATTATATTAAATAACATATACTTTAAGAATAATGGCTATATTTGCAAGAAGAAAAATATTAAGAATAAAAGTGGCATTATTTTACAAATCTCTTTAACTTCTGGCTCAATGTCTATTACTGCATCCAACTAGTTGTGATGTGCACAACATGAAAAACTCTATTCACAAAAAAAAACACAGCAGTAATGTCTAAGTATTATTAGGAAAATTGTTTGAACTCATGGACCCCAAGAGTCCCTGAACCAGAAGGAGAGATGACACAGCGCTCATCTTGCTTTTGAGGAAGCATCGGGGAAATGCCCCTTGCCAGTTGTCACTGAAGCGGGTAAGACAAAGCAGCTACGTCTTTCATGAGTTGTTGAAGGTCATCTCATGAGTTGTTGAAGATCAACAAAGTTAGTTAAAATTCAGAGAACAAAATCATTTTACATTAGGCATCCGCAAATGTGCTTTCATGAGCTACGTCTCATGAAACATAGGTTAGTTTTATCTGAAACATCTGGAGAAATGGGAGGGAGAAGGAGAAGAGGTAGAGGAGAGAGAGAGAGAGAGAGAGAGAGAAACATGTAGTGTACTAAAGGTAAATTTAAAGTTTGGAGAGTTTTTGTAACTGCAAAAAATACAAAAGATAAGTGAAGTTCCTTCAGATAAATGAAGGAATTCACATTAGTACACAGAATATTGGAGGACACAACAGAAGATAAATTCCAGTCATGCATCACTAAGGGACTTTCTGAGAAATTCATCAGTAGGAGAATTTGTCCTTGCTCGAACTCCATAGAGGTCATCTACACAAACCTAGATGGTACAGTTCCTCAGCAAACACTTCTGGGCAATGCCACCCTCATCCACACCCAATTTCAACTCTATATACAAGGTTTTGTATTATCCGAAGTTTCAGTCATCCACTGGGGGTCTTGGAATATACCCCCTGAAGATAATCGGTCTACTGTACTTCACAGAAATTTGTATCAGTAACAACAACAATAGAAATGACAATAAAAATCACCCTGGGGGACCAAATTTATATCACATTACCAACTTTTTACTTTGCTTCATAAAAACTTTTTACTTTGCTTCATAAAATAAAACTATCATCAGCATCATTAGAATGAAAAAAGGGCACTCTACTCTCAAAAATAGAATATTTTATTTACCTTAATAAATTTAGCAATTATAAAAGGATTCCTCACAGCATCATCCTTCATTTCCTCAACACAGACTGATATTTGGGGATTTCCGTTGTAAGTTATTTGAGACTGGGGCAATGTTATTCATCTCTGCAGCCTAGTATAATGCTTGGCAAAAGGTAGAATTTTTAAAAAATGCTAAATAAGTGATGTAATCCAGGTGCTCAGTCCTGCGGGTCTTAAAACTTTAAATTAATATTTAATTCTCTGAGAAAGTCAGATAATTTTTGAGAGATTTCCAGATCTTGTTGAAGTGCCAGCCCACATTTCCTTATCCTGGGATGGGGGGGCGGGGGGTGTTGGGGGGATGTGGAGGGGGGTGGATAATGGATGGCTCTAAATTCCAAGCTCTCCAAGCTTCCATTTCTTTTAAATATTCATGATTTTTGATCTTTATCGTATTTAAGGTTTGCTAAACTATTTGAGGTGATCCATTCTCTTATTCAAATTACAGATTTGACATAGCACACTGAGTATATTAACATATAACTTACTGATAAATGCTAACATCTGAAGCATCAATGTAACCTGATTTCCATAAAATGAACATGAGTCATAACTTTGAAAACATTGAAACATCTGATGAGGGTTAGGGTATTTATACAATAGTGCCTAAAACATTTCTCTTGATGCTTTAAGGCTATTCTCCTAGAGGATGGTAATAGGAAAACTGATAGATAAATTAGAATCTTAATAATAAATTAAAGAGGGATCCATATATTTGGATATTTTGGAAAACCAATTCACTGTTATAAATTCAGATAAATGGCTATGATACCTTTACTGTAACCCAAAACATAATAAAGAGTTCTTTGGAATAAAAGCAACGGCTCTCTATTCTACCTGTGGAAAGACAGGAAATCTGAGTTCATGGAAAATTTGCCTCACAGCCCTGTGATAGCTTGCGCCTGCCCAATGCAGAGGACCCTAAGTAAGAACTATCCTATCATCTGTACATCAGAGGAGAAAGTACCTGTGTGCTGTGTTGATAGTCACTCTAAACAAATATTTATACAGCTGAGATAAGAGATATAAAATGTCAGTTCCCAATCCACCCATGATGGCACATAGAGCAGACAGATGACAAAGTCTGGCTCGGGTTGTAAAGGCTTGTGAAATACTTGAATCATATTTTGCAACCCTTGAAAGAATTCAAGTTGGAGATTAGCAGAAACCAGGCTCAGTTCTGTCCATAATCCCCTTTATCTGTCTTCCAGCCAACAAAATGAAAACCTTAAAGCCAAACTGACAAATGCACTGTGAAGGGCCTTCTCCTGCATTTAAGGGAAAACTAAAACTGCCTTAGAACTTACCTTTTATATTATTACTGTTGTTTTGTTGATTGTGGAAATAATGAAATAAATGCCTAAATGACACTATTTGCTGGAATTTTACTATATGTAACATTCAAAAAATTAGCTTCCTTCATGTTATACTGGGTGTATAACATAAACACTTGCAAAGAACAGAAATCAGTCTCTGTAAAGAAAAATGACTTAGTGGTGCAGAAATCTATTATTTTAAGGCCAGGTGATAGGATCCAATAAGGGGTAAAAGTGTTTCAGGACAGTGTCTCTGTTACAGGCAAAATTTGGAAGTAAATAAGAAGGGGGGAACAAAGAAGAAATGATGCTAGTTAGATCTGTAGGATAAGATTATTCTATGCATATGAGACAGATGGGAACCCTGCATGAAGTTGCACGTAGGAAAGCACTCCTAGTGACTAATCAAGCTATGTTCTCCAAGCATCGACATTTCAAGAGAGGGAAAGGGTATAATGAATGCAAGACTCAGAGCATTTAAGTTCATTGTAAAAAGGAGGAGGAGGACGAGGAGGAGAACAAAGAGGAGGAGGAGGAGGAGAACAAAGAGGAGGAGGAGGAGGAGAACAAAGAGGAGGAGGAGGAGGAGAACAAAGAGGAGGAGGAGGAGGAGAACAAAGAGGAGGAGGAGGAGGAGAACAAAGAGGAGGAGGAGGAGGAGAACAAAGAGGAGGAGGAGGAGGAGAACAAAGAGGAGGAGGAGGAGGAGAACAAAGAGGAGGAGGAGGAGGAGAACAAAGAGGAGGAGGAGGAGGAGAACAAAGAGGAGGAGGAGGAGGAGAACAAAGAGGAGGAGGAGGAGGAGAACAAAGAGGAGGAGGAGGAGGAGAACAAAGAGGAGGAGGAGGAGGAGAACAAAGAGGAGGAGGAGGAGGAGAACAAAGAGGAGGAGGAGGAGGAGAACAAAGAGGAGGAGGAGGAGGAGAACAAAGAGGAGGAGGAGGAGGAGAACAAAGAGGAGGAGGAGGAGGAGAACAAAGAGGAGGAGGAGGAGGAGAACAAAGAGGAGGAGGAGGAGGAGAACAAAGAGGAGGAGGAGGGGGAGGAGGAGGAGGAGGAGGGGGAGGAGGAGGAGAAGGGATAGAAAGGGAATAGTAAATTACATAGGCTGAACTCATATTAGAAACCCTTCCTCCTAATCTAAATACATAATTATGTTGACTAAAACAGAGAAACAAAGAGCAAAAGAACCAACAATAAGTGAACTAACTTAGTAGTGAGTAGGAGCTAAAGCCAATAAATGCAAGACTGGACGCATTTGTATCTTCTCCAGAGACAATAGAATGGTATCTTCAAAATCCCAAGGACATACAGCCATCCTGAGTCACATGCTATATCTAGTTAAAAAGCACTCAGAAACAAGAAACAAAGACATGTTGATTTAGAGAAAAAGAGGAATCACCACACACATACAGTAACTGAAAGCAATGAGTAAAAGAGTGGTGGCAGCTATTGAAATCATCAGAGGAGCATTAAAATATATTTGGATGCCTGAATCCAATACCCCAAGATTATTTTATTAATTATTCTAGGGTGAAGCTTGAATATTGAGTTTTTAAAACTTCTCACAGGCTGTTCATGTGTTTTAGCTGAGACTGGAGACCATTTTATAAGGGATATTTTTTGATTAAAAAAAAATAAAAACAAAGTGTGCACTGAACAGTGATGAGCAAAGAAATTAGTAATTTGAGGATAAATTTAAATAAGTATCAGGTGTAAAAGATAAAAATAGTAAATAGAAAATAGGTACGAAGTTGAACTGAAACACCAGATAACATTCTGAAAGATTGGAAATCAGAGTTAACATTTTGGGAGCCCATAAAAAAGATGAGATGATGATCAATTTTGGACTTTGTAAAGTCAGGAATGCATATTGAAGTTATAAATGACTAAAAGTGAATAATGCATATATGATTATGAAAAAGATAGCCCATATGAAAAGGAATGAAAAGTATAAACAATAAGCAGAGTACAACAATGGATGAAACATGAAGAAATAATGAAGAAATAAGTCAACAGACATCAATAATCAATAATCACAGTACATTTGACTACAGAGACAATAAAATTCTAGTTATTAAGTGCTACTTACAGAAGACATATGTAAACCACTTTTAAAATTCAATGCCATACTTCAATCAAAAGAGTTAATTATAATGTGATAAATGTTTTTCAAGATTACATATTTGGCATGATGACATATATACAAATTTTAATAACTCAAAGCTATCACATTGTTCCTGAATATATTTGAATATAGTAAAAATAGTAAATTGGGGAATGAAAACATTCATATCAAATTCATGGTACCAGTTATTTTAGGAAAGGAAAAATGGGAATAAAACTGGAAGTTAAAGAAGACATTCAAATAACAGGGCAAACTTGAAAAATGAATTTAGGAAAATGATTTTGGTGATAGGTTTATTGCAAACATGACTTCATTATTTTGCTTTTCATTCCAAAAGGGACAATGAAATTCTTATTTCCAGTATTGAATTCTATACCACAAATTTGAGAAGACCACACCTCAATGACTTGTCAAAATGTGATGCATCATATTACTCAATATTTGTAGCCATTTTCATTGCTTTTCTCACAGCATGAGTCACAGTCTCCACTGTGATATTAATAAGATTTCAAACAATATGAGCATTTATGGAGAAATTCCCATGCAAATGTGAACTGTGCAATGAGCTTCCCTTACTGTCCCCATCCATTCTTCAATTAGAAGCTAGATATGAGGATGGGATGTGATAGTTTAGTTAATAAACCAATTATTTTTTACAGAACATACAGGTTATGCACAGCTTTTCCTTTGCTTAATTATGTTTTATAATAGCAGGCATTCATTTATATCTCTAATTGATGGTTATCATACACAATTTGAAAATTCTTAATAGTCTTGAAATGTATTTGTTTGAATCATTGGAAAAATATTTTTTGATGTCACCCCAAAGTATAATACATCTTATAACTTCCTACTAAAAATGGCATTTGTATTTACCTTTCATAAAGACAATGGCACGTTTCCCAAATGTAAGGTAATTGTTTTGGAGTTATTTCTAATGTGAAGGCATTCAAATTTGTGAACACAAATTTTCTCATAAAAATTTAGCTTCCAAAATAAAAAAATAAATAAATAAAAACAATAGTAGAAATTTATTTAGAGGGAAACTGGAAGATTGAAAATCCAAATTCCATCCTAAAAGGAAAGAGGTTAGTCATTATAAAGAGAAAGGCAAGTGAAATACAAAAACCATTAGAACTCATTTTGTTCAGGAACAAATAATACATAGTAACGTGTAGCATCCATTATTGCATTGTTTTTAGCCTGTTTTTTAAACGTTTTTTATTGATTTTAAGAGAAAGAGAGAGGGATAGAAAGATAGAAACATCGACAAGAGAGAAACATTGATCAGCTGCCTCCTACATGCCCCCTACTGGGGATCAACCCCACAATCTGGGCATGTGCCCTGACCAGGAATTGAACCTGTGAACTCGAACTGGTGACCTCTTGGTTCATGGGTCGATGCTCAACCACTGAGGCACACCAGCCAGGCTGTCTATAGCCTATTAAAGGCCAGGTGCATGAAATTCATGCACTCAGGAGTCCCTTAGTCCAGCCTGCATCCTCTCGCAGTCCAGGAGACCTTGGGGGAGCCTGTGGGGAGCAGGCCTAAGCCGGCAGTTGGACATCCTTAGCTTCTGGCTGAGTGGTGCTCCCGCTGTGGGAGCGCACTGACCACCAGGGGGTCAGTTCCTGTGTGGAGTATCTGCCCCCTGGTGGTCAGGGAGCATCATAGCGACCGGTCATTCCACCGTTTGGTCAATTTGCATATTAGCCTTTTATTATATAGGATTTTAACTAAACATTATTGCATATATTTAAGCAAGTCACTTGTTTGTCATTGGAAAGCATTTACAGTGGTATAAGTGATACAATTTGTAGAGAATGTATTAAAATGATGCTACAAAAGACCTGGGAAGATATATACTTCATTCTTATTATTGAAAATTGCAAACCAGTCAGAAGTACATTCTCTTCAAGTGCAAAAGGAATGCTAATTTTATACACACATGTATGCATCTTATCGCATTGATTATGTAATGACTTCATTTCTTCTGTAAGCCAAATCCCAATAAACATAAGTCTGTTTGAAAATTTTGAAGAAACATATTTTATGTATTTTTTCAAGCACTAAAAACAATGTCTATAATTTGTCATTTTCTTTAGAATTTCTCAGATTCCTGAAAGTGACTATGTTAAGATATCGGGAAGTATCCTTAGAAAGCAACATAGGACATGAGAATCTAGACACCTACATAGTCTTGCAATTAGAAAAGAAAAAAAAAAAGACTTCAAGGTCATCCAGAGTTGCTCATACTATGTCATTTTAAATTAAATAGATATTAGCCATAATATGCATAACCCCTCTGATTCCTCATCAATTCCATTCTAAGTATGTTATTCTTAGAGTTCAGAGGGGCCTTTAATTTCCCCTCTGAGGACCGTTCATACCTCCACATTTGCCTACTTCATGGCATATCAGTGTTTAATTTATTAAACAAATATTTATTGAGCAATTACTCTGTGTGCTAGACACTGGGGATCAGAGATGAATGAATATTCATTTGTGTTTAAGGGATACAGTTCAGTGAGGAGAGCAACACTCTGAACAGATGGCTGCATAAGGAAATAACATAACGTCTTGTTATCCAGAGGGAGAAGCCCCCATTGCAAGCACCAAGGAAAATCATGTCATTGTCCAAGTTGGGGATTTGTGATTGAGACTGCACAAGCACATTTACCTCATTATCCATCAAAGATTATTACTCATTACAATCACAGAGACTTCATGTCACAGCAGCTAGAGAAGGACATAATGCATGAAGCTGTCTTGTTCAGAGGAAGAAGGTAGGACAATGAGCCCCGGCTGGGTTGCTCAGTTGGTTGGAGCATCATCCACTGTATCAAAAGGTTGTAAATTCTCCCCAGCTGGGGTTGCTCAGTGGTTGAGCATAGACCTATGAACCAGGAGGTCATGGTTCAGTTCCCAGTCAGGGTTGCAGGCTTCATGCCCCAGTGTGGGGCATGCAGGAGGCAGCCCATCAATGATTCTCTCCCATCTTTGATGTTTCTATCTCTCGGTTCCTTTCCCTTCCTCTCTGAAATGAATAAAAATATATTTTTTAAAAAAGGTTGTAAGTTTGATTCCTAGTCAAGGCACATAACTCAGTTGCAGGTTTGATCCCCAGTCATGGCACACACGGGAGGCAGCTGATCAATGTCTCTCTCTCTCTCTCTCTCTCTCTCTCTCTCTCTTTCTCTCTTCTGCCCCACCCTTACTCTCTCTCTAAAAATCAATAAACATCCTCAGGTGAGGATTTTTTGAAAAGTAAAAAAGAAGAAGAAGAAGAAGTAGGACAATGAGAACAATGTGGAAAAGGAGATAAGACAACATATTCAAGGTTTATTTTAACTGGTTTTACTATTATTAAACTATTTGGTCAAGTCATTGCTGGAATTTTTCATCCAAAGTATGTTATCAGACATTAAATATCAATATTGCAAAAATATTAATAACTGAATCCATCCACAAATTGATAAAAATGCATCATAACCATAGACTCCTTTATTGGAAGCAGAGTATGTAGAATGATCCAAACTCATTAATAGTCCTTTGTCATCTGAGGCAGACAGAAGTTTTATTAGGAAGAGGTCAAGCCTGGGCCAGAGGCTATTTAATATTTTCATCAATGACTTGGATGATAGAAAAGTCTGTAAACTTAGTAATTTACAGCTCTCTGTAGTTGGAAAGACTGATTAACACTCTGAATGTCAAGATCAAAATTCAACATGACCATAATATAACCTTGACAAATTGGAGAAGTGGTTTAAAGCAATGCAATTCAATAAGACCACAGGTCAGATACAGACTTTAAGGGAATTGAGAAAGAAATGAAAATTATAATAATGTATGTGATCCCGTGCTAGTGAGAATGTGTGTGGGTGAGAGAGACATAGGATATAATAAATAATATTTAGCATAAATTGAGTCAAGAATATAGCAATAGCTTTTAATTATTTTTCTCTCTTGCCTTGGCATGGTACTTACTCATTTAAAAATGTTTTTATACCTATTGTCACAATTTACTCGTTAAATCTCATATTCCTGCTCGTAATATTAAATGTAATTTTAAGATATGAAGATACACATAAATGGATGAATATTTATGAAATGACTTTGTAAGGGTATCATGCATTACAAATACTATTCATCCATTTATCTTGTCACTAACACATTCATTCATTCACTAATCATTAAATATTTATAGAGTTTCTACCATATCTCATGCACTACATTAGTTGCTAGTAATACAAAGTTGAGAAAAGTAAGCAGTATTCATATTTTCTTAGAGCCCGAGGCCTAATGAATAATGACTATTCTAGGAAAGGTAGAATGAGCCATGGAACAGGAAGCCAGTGGACATCTGGAAGGATGAAGGAAAGCATCCTGGTGAAATGTCTTCTTAACTGAAGTCCTCGGTAGGAAGGCTAAGGGGACAATTGATAAGGGAATGAGTGTTTCTTGCAAAGGGGACAGCAAGTATTGTGAATCTGAGCTTCCGAAAAGAATGCTTCATGTTGTTTTATTCTCAATCAATCCAATTAAATTCTTGGTTGGTAAGACATGGCACGGAAACGGAGCAGTGGCTTTCTGCCACAGTGAGGGTGTCTGATTAGGATGGAAAATGTGCTCTGTGATATCAGGGACCTGAGCACGAGATGGGACTGGGATGAAGGGCACACAATGGAAGAGGCTGTCCTCTCTGGAGCAATGGCACTGCTGTGACCCAGGTCTGTGCTGAGCCAGGATTCCTGCTATAGGTCTAGAGATGCTGCTCAATGAGAGGCAAAGACTTCAAATAAGAGTCCCAGCCCAGGGCTTGGAAAGACAACTGCTCCGTTGTGATTTAAATTTGAGCTGCTGCTGGAATAGGCAATTTATACTTGAGGATAAATGGAAACTGGGATTGCTCTCTTTAATGATATCAATGATCCATTTTACTGTTAAATTGGGTTTAATATGTTCATTTTACAAATCCCTGACCTCAAAATTTCTCCAAGGGAAAATAAGAGGAAAAGGATAAAACTATCTTGTTTAGTTCCATTACCTTGAATTTCAAATTCAAATTGAGTTGTGTTACCTTCCTCAGTGCTTCAGCAGAAGCGCGCACTGTGAGTAGTGGTGATGGAGGAGACTGGTTCATTCTAAT
>NW_006293700.1:6424637-6433362 GCF_000327345.1 Myotis davidii
CTCCACTCCATACCTGATACAGGCAGCTAGTGCTTTTTGTCACGATAGATTAACTTTATGATTTCTAGAAATTCATATAAAAAGAAACAAAGTACATACTCTTTTGTGTATAGCTTCTTTTGCTTAGCATGTTTCTGTGATTCATACATGTGGTATGATCATAACTCAGTCATTTTATTGCTGAGTGAAATTCCATTGTATGGATATACCACAACCAGCTCAACCATCTAAATTGTGTTGGGCATTTGTATTGCTTCTTGCTTTAGGTATTGTGATTAATGGTGCCTTTAAATGCTGTGTACAAATTGGTGTGACACAGTCTTCATTTCTCTTGGATAAATACCTCAGCATGTAATTTCTGGTTAATGTGTAAATGTACATTTAATCTTACAATCTAGATTTTTTCTTCATTTAATTTACTATCTCTCATTGAAATCTTGTTAACCACTGTTTATTAACATTCTTTCCAATTGCTTATATATCCACTATAATCATCCTTAAGCTCTTCTGGTAAAATGCATTTTGATGGCCTTTATAGTTTTTTCAGAAGTGCAACTTTTAGATTGTTTGAAAGCTGTAGGTTGAAATGTGAATATCATTCATCTTATGTAAAAGTTTTAAGTGTTAAACAACAGTATGCAATATTTATGGAGACTAAACAGTGTACGATTATTCTTCCTCCAAATGCTGCTTGATAAATTCTGGAAAGAGAAAATAAATTACTTATTATGTTGAAGTAACTTCAATATTTCTGTTCCCAAATGTGAAAGGGAAATATACATAGATGTATACACACACACACACACATACATGCACACATACATACGAGGACCACTGTAGTTCAATTTTGATTCACTTGTATCATTTGTTTCCCTGTAAATTGCTGCACTTACTTCTCCTGGGGAGCATTAAAAATGTTACAGAGGAAATTGTTCATTAACACAAACTAAGGAAACCTTTTTGGTCTGATGGTTTAAAAAAACAGTTGCCAAAGATCTGAGCCAGTATGAGAAATCCAATATTATCAGACTATATAACCTGTTGACTACATCTGGCCATTCAGAAAATATTCAGAAAATAGATTCTTCTCTTAGTACCCTAGTCTCTAAGCAACAACAACAAAAAACCCACATATTTAAAATTCTTGTTGATTTATTTCTGTGACCTTAAAATATTTTCATAATGATACACAGTGAATTATTATTTTACACAGTGATCTGAAATACACACACAGATAAGTGTTTCCCAATAGAAAGCTTATTTTTACTTTGAACAATACATGCTAGTATTTTTTCCACTTTGATGCTTCATGCTACCTACTCGCAATGCTCACCCTCACTAGGTATGATGCCCTGACAGTCTCTTCTCAAAGCTCGCCTCTCAATGCTCGAACTAAATTGGTATCATAAATCCACTAAGTGGTGGCCTACCTATAACTTGAAAATCATTGACATCAGTGGAATTTAGAATTCATTTTTGGTATGGCCATAAAATACTGGATAACTAACTCCTTAAATGCACAAATAAACACATACTCTAAGCATAGACCAAACATGGAAAGGTTACTTTTCCCAGGGAAATGGCTTCATGGTGCTTGCCTGGGGCTTTTGCCAATGAAGACTGTTCTGTAACAATCCTGTATCTAACGCAGAGTCAACCTTTAAATTAAGTGGCGAGAGCGGCATTAGTTCAATTTGCTAGAACACTCCCAGTTGCTTCTTACAAGCAGAAGCTTCATTTACAAAATGGCAGCTGATGAACTCAGAGGGAAACTATGTTGGCTCAAGGACAAGAACCACGTACTCCTGAGGAATTACTGTTCTCACTGAGTTCTCTCTTCATGTGTTAATTGTAAGGTAGGAAGTGATTCATGTTTCTCTTATTCCTTCTCTACCCTTCCTTGCCAAATTCCCTTAAGGTGGTTACAGAAATAGGAGAGATGTTTGTAGAGATAAATGTAGAAAGTGAAAGGACAATAGGCTTGGAATAATCTAATGCTAAATGCAAAGAAAGGGTGCAAAGTCTGTGTCATCTTTGACTCGTAGGATCATGATAAACAGTAAAGCTAATGAGACTGCTCAGGGGATCTTGATAATTCTTTTTTTCCTTTTCAATAATGATAACCAAGTATAACAAAGAACTAGGAGAAATTACAATGGGATACAAATGCACAACTTGGCGTAACTATCTAAATCATTGGGATTTCAGAAAAAAAAATCTATTAATGTGGATAACTCATTCATACTTTCACGCATTATAGGTGAGAAAAAATAACATCAAAAGAAAAAACATCTACAATGTGAGCAAGAAAATTTTCCAGAAAAAAAATGTTATCATTATCATTATAGAAGATAATTTTATTTTATTGATTGATTGGGGGTGGAAAGAAGAAGGGAGAGGAAGAAAGAGAAACATCGATGTGAGAGTGAAACATTGATCCACTGCCTCCTACATGCCCCCCACCAGGATTCAGTCCAAAACCCAGACATGTGCCCTGATTGGAAATTGAACCAGCAACTCTTGGTGCATGGGACAATACCCAAACCACTTAGCTATACTAGCCAGGGCTAGAAGATAATTTTAAAAGGTCACCTTCTTTCCCCACCAGCATAGTGATGAACCCTTCAGGGAACTTATGAGACAATGATTTTGTCAAACCGTGGTCCCCATTGAAACCAACTCTTTTTCTATCCTTATGGAATTTGAATGCAAGGGAGGTATATTCTCTCCAGTAACTCTCTGGTGATGAATAATATTTGCATAGAAAATTAAATTGAGCAAAAAAGGAGCGCCTACTTAGCTTCTTAAATAGAATGAGTTTCTGCTTATAGTATGGAGGAATGTGGCAGAAAAAGCAGGAGTTGCAGGAACAGGGACCTGAACTCAGACTACACTGTGGCCCATCACTAGCTGCTGGGCTGTGATCAAAGTCAAGTTGCTTCTGAGTCTCCTCAATCAAAAGCGAAATGGAGATGAGTAATACCTACCTCAGTGGCTTCAGTGAGGATTTGGGAGAGCACATGCAAATATCTGGGATATATTATGTTCTCCATAAACGTAGTTCCTTTCTCTATAAAGGAGCTAATTCATTATTACTAAACTAGAGGCCTGGTGCATGAAATTCATACACAGGAGTAGGGTGGAAGTCCTTCAGCCCGGCCTGCACCCTCTCACAGCCCCCCCAATCCATTGCCCACCCACTGCAGTGCCGCTGCAGGGTAGCCAGGGCCTCCCTCTTTGGGATGATTGATCACGGGGCTCTGCACTCCATTGCTCCAAAGAGGTAGGCCCTGCCCACCCAGCTGGGGCTTCACAATGGATTGCCCCCCCCACTCCTGCAGAGGGAGGTCCCCCTCACCTGCCACAGCCCGCTGGTCGGTGGCCTGGGCCTCCCTCTTTGGGGTGATCATGGGGTGATGGCAGGGGCCCCCGACCAATTGCATCACACCCGCCTTGGTTGGCCTGGCACCAGTGGGCGTCATAGCGTGGTCGGCGGATGGTTGTTCCGCTGTTTGGTGGTTCATTTGATTTGCATATTATGCTTTTATTATTATAGACTAGAGGCCCAGTGCATAGATTCATGCACTAGTGGGATCCTTCAGCCTGGCCTGTGGGGATCAGGCCGAAATCAGCTCTCCAACATCCCCCGAGGGGTCCCAGATTGTGAGAGGGCACAGGCCAGGCCGAGACCCCAAGGGTGCACGATCGGGGCTGGGGAGGAACTGCGGGAGGGCTCCAGGGCGTGTCCAGCCCATCTCACCGAGTTCCTATTGGCAGGACCCCAGCAGCAAGCTAACCTACTGGTCCGAGTGTCTGCCCCCTGGTGACCAGTGCACGTCATAGCAACTGGTCGAACTGTTGAACAGTTGGACACTTAGCATATTAGGCTTTTATTATATAGGATTATCTTAGCCTCTTTCACACCTCTAGCACATGAAGGACACCAAGGTAATGATGAAATACTGGCCAGGCCTGACCAGACTTATTCATGTCAGTTTTATTACTTAAGTTAACATAGGGACTTAAAGGGGTAGCCAAACAAATAGTTTAAAAGGTTTAAAGGAATGCTATTGGTGAATTAGGTACAAGCTAACACTCATTTTCACTGTGTGTGGAGAGAGAGAGAGAGAGAGAGAGAGAGAGAGAGAGAGAGAGAGAGAATATGAATAATGGCAGGAAGAAGCCAAGTAAAGATTTAATAGAGAGAGGCCAGGACCCATATCTGTCTCCCCCTGCCCCAGTCTGAGGTTACTGTCTGTATTTTTCACCCCACTTCTTGAATAAAACTGTCCCTTAGCCAGAGCTCAATGGATCAGGTTTTGTACTGAGCATCGATTGGTATGCAATTTCCAGACGGGTAAACCTGGCCAGAGAAGATGATCTGGGCGATCTTACTTTCTTGGGTTTTTAGAATTAGGCCATGGAGACAACATAGGACCCCACAACTACTCGAGTGGCAGGCCCAGACAACTTAGAAATGTCAAAGTAGGAGGCTTATGACAGACAAAGGCAGTGGGAAAACCAATGGACACTTTTTTATTGTTTTCAGCCAAAACTATAATATGGGTTTGTTGAAAGAGAGAGAGAGAGAGAGAGAGACTAGAGAGACTGGAAGAGAGGGTGGAGTGGGGGTGGGAGAGAGAGAGAGAGAGAGAGAGAGAGAGAGACAGAGAGAGAGAGAGAGAGAGATTGAAAGGAACAAAAGTTGTCCTCTGTAAATAAATTAATAGTTCGTGTGGGTGGAGCACTATTTTTCTCAATGTGTGATTCATAAAGGAAAACATTTTAAATTATGCGGACACACAGTAAAATGTGGTGAGGGTTTTAGAGAAGCTTGTATTTTGTGTGGAAATTAAATCTAGGCACTGGGACAGCCCTTGCTGTGTACACAGGCTGCCTGCATGGTGAACATATGGAACCTATTCTGGTTTCTGTAAACTACACATGACTTCCTTCTGCTCCATCCCTTATGCAGCCAGTCAGCAAAAGAGATGTGTGGCTGTCACCCTGCCTTTCAGCGTTTCTCCCAGTTTTACGCCGCACATTGACAAAGGCCAACAACATGTCAATGGGCACGATGCACCCGGAAGCGCTCCAGGGAATCTGGAAAGAAGGGCTGACTATTGAAGGACCACAGAGGAGGGGCTGCTGATAGAACCCGGGTGAAGTCCTCCATCGGCTCTGTCACCGGGAACTCTGGGATGGGGGACATCAGACAGCCTGGGCTTCTCGTTTACAGCCTGGAGAGAATGTTTCTCATTATGGCCACTTCTCGAGAATGCCAGGGAAGATATTTCAGGCTTCTACTTGAAATATTTCTGGCACCTTTTTTTGTATGAAAAGTAAGTGCATTTGTGTTTATAAAGCTAAATTATCTGGTTAAATAATTCTATCCAGAATTCTTAGTGAAATGATGAACCAATATTCCTGAAATAAATTACCCATGCACAACAGTATAAAGATAAATGTTTAAAAGAATATTGTTGCCAGCAGAGTTAACTACCTCACAAACTACCTTTTATTTTCTTTTTAAAGAGAGAGAAAAAAAGGAACTTGGAAGGAATAATGATACTATATACAACTTAGATTCTTCAAATTAACATGAAACCAGTAATTATAAAATGCGGTAGGCTCTCCACCTAGCTCAACCCCACTTCCCACCCACAAATCAGTCCCCTTTTTAATTCATTCAGGAGAAGGGCCAAGAATTGCACAGATCAAATGCCTTTGGGGCCCAGTTAAGGTACATCATTTCAAAAGTGGAGCATGTACTTACACAATCTGAATCCATTCTTACAATAACATTCTGACCACAAAAACATTGTTGTCCACAGATATGTCAATTCAGCATTCTTTACCAAATTCTCATAGGCAATAAAGAGAGAAACTAACTCTGAGTTTATCAGACAAAGATTTAGCCAAATATTAGTAACTAAAGGCCTGATGCACAAAATTCATGCAAGGGGCTTGGCCCTTGCAGCCCCAGCTTCGTCTGGAAGACTGTCCAGAAGGACGTCCGGAAGGTCATTTGGCTGTCTGGTCTAATTAGCATATTACACTTTTATTATTATAGATAGCTAAAGAAAGCACAGAATTAGGAGTATCATATTAAGACAAAAAATTCTGCAGTCACCATGAGCTAACTTCAATATCTGGCTTTCATATGGATGTGTGTGACTTTAAACAACTTGGCTTCTCTGTGTTCCCTCTCCCTTAGTTGTCACATGGAATTAATAATCAGACCATGTGAGAATTACATGAGATAAGACATGCAGCATACATGTGCTTAGAATTGTGATGGATGGGCTCTAGGCACTAGTCGCACATAGCTATAGCTCATTCTAAATGTGGCTGGTGTGAATCGGGAATAATGCACAGGGTTAAATGCACAAAAGATTTCAAAAACTTATTACCAAAAAGGACATCAATATCTCATTACTATTTTATCATGGTAAAATTATAATATTTTGGATATTTAAAACTAATACCATCTGATTTTTTTCTTTTTTAACAGGCATACACATTTTAAAATTACATTGCAATTTCTCATTATAATTCAGTTTGACAGTGTCAGCATGGAACAGAGACATGTTAATAGGTAGTAAGTACATAAAAACACAAGCTATAAATTTTGACTTGTATTTTTTCAAAAGTATGGCAAAATTAAGCTCTGTGGAACAGGAGAGGCATCATTTGTATTTTTTACTTTAAATAGTTAAGCTATAAACAGAGAAAAAAATAAAGGAATCTAAGTTTGACAGGTGTCTTCATCATGTCCAAGTTCACATAAGTTCAAGACAGAACCTGGTTCTTTTAGGCAAATATTGAAACCAAAACATTAATTGGCCTGCACAGTTTTGAGAAGCAAATGTTTTCTGTGTAGATCCTAGCTGAACACATTTAGACAAAAAACAAAGAACAGCTAGCTAGCCAGTTTGCTCATTTTTCAGAGCGGTTTAACAAGAATGGTACCTCGTCCCCAGGAAGGGCGCCTACAGAGAAGCAGAGAGATGGAGGAAAGGAATCTCTGTGGAGAGAAAGACTGGACAGGAGGGCCGCCAGCACCTAAAAAAGACAGACATAGCAAAACACCCATCCAGGTAAAGAAAAAACAATGACCGCACTTTTTTAAGAAAAATAATGAAAGGTCATCAATTTTAAGTTTCTGCCTGCAGTGTATGCTAATATTCCACTCCCAACCATCAGAAATCTGTTTAACAGAACAGCCAGTGTGACTACTGCTCTATAACATAATGAAAGCAATGTGGGGCGGGGCGGGACTTTAGGGGTGAAGAATTTACAGAGATGCCTAGAGATAAGGAGCAAGTGAATATGAAAAGACTCTGAATTCATCAGAAGCAGGGAGTCACTGTGAGCCATGCCACAGATAAATATATCTCTTGGAGAATTTGTGAATCTAAGTGGTCCGCATTATGGTGGGAATTAACCTCCGTCTGTTTAATGAGATATTAAAGGAAAATTGACCTTAGATCAGTGGAAGATGTGGGACTTCTATGAACCATCAAATAAATTCTGTTCACTGATGCATTTGGACCAGGAATCACAGGAATAACATTAGCTACCATTTGTATGTTGAATAATTTACATTTACAAAAGTCTCCCAAAAAGAAGAGTATCCTATTAAATCCTTAGAATAGTTATAGGGTAGGAATTATTACTTTCCTCATTTTAAAGATAATGAGATGGAAGCCTAAAGGAGGCAAAGAGACAGAGCCAAGATCACTCACCTATTCCGTATCAGAAGGTAAATCACCTCAATGTACATGTGATTTCTTTTATTTGTCCCTGTGATTATGATTCACTGTTGTACATGTTCATTTTTAGTCTTCAGTTTAAAACAATAGTAGTCATCTTATTAGATGGTGGTGGTGAAGATTAAATTGTTGATAATGAACACCAGTTCATTATGAACATCATCATCACCACCATCACCATAAAAAGCATCAAAAAAAGCTTATTTTAAGTAACTAGCAATTTTGAGGTTCTGATACCGGTGATAAAAATGTAATAATATTCCAAATAGCAGAAATATTAAATTGTAGGTAGATAATAAGGAACCAAAGCAGCTCCAAATATTATCATGAGGTTGTTGATTTTGAAAGCATTCATTTAAGCAACAATTGTTGTGCAAATTTTAAACATTACAATGTCGATGTGCTGAAATAATGTTATGTGCCTCACAGTAAAAAAAAAATATATATAAATCTGAAAATCTCCAGATACTCACAGAAAGGGGGAAAGAGATATGAAAGTAATTAACAGGCAACTGAAAAATCACTTGAGGATCATGGTCATTACTGTCAGAGAAGATGAATAAAGGCTATTCTGGGTCATCAGCTCTATCAATATTTATCTGAGTGACAATCCCTTTTTTTCACAGGAGATGAGATATAGCAGCTGATATGTTTAAGTTAATATACAAATATTGTCCAAGTGTGGAGGGTGGTCTCCCTTCCTTCCTTCCTTTCTTTCTTCCTTCCTTCCTTCCTTCCTTTCTTCATTTCTTCCTTCCTTTCTTTCTTTCTCTTTTTTTCTCTTTCTTTCTTTCTTTCTTTCTTTCTTTCTTTCTTGCTTTCTTTCTTTCTTTCTTTCTCCCTCTCTCTTCCTCTCTATCTCTCTCTTTCTGTCTCCCCCCCACCTCTCTCTTTCCTCCCCCTCTCTTCCTTCCTTCCTTCCTTCCTTTCTTCTTTCTCCCTTGTTAGAT